>NW_017731358.1:6508665-6510969 GCF_001890085.2 Hipposideros armiger | reverse complement strand
CTCTGACTCATGACACAAAACCCTTCATGTCCTAGGATAGCTTATTGTGGTGTGGACCTAAGGGACCCAAGGAAGGTCTCCCTGTCTCCAGGGGTGTGGCGTGCTGAGCAGGGCAGGGGTGATGCGATCCCTGGAAAGCTTCAAGGCCAAAAGCTTTAGGTCAAGGCTGGTCATTCCAGTGAGCAGGGCTCTTCCTGAGATAGACAATGGCCTAAATTATTACAATTTTTTATTGTGGTAAACTATACATAACATAAAACTTAACCATTTTAACTGTTTTAAACATACAGTAGAATTAAATACATTCACATTGCTACCATCACCACCATCCATCTCCAGAAATTTTTCACTTTCCCCAACTGAAACTCTGTCCCCATTAAACACTAATTCCTCCTTCCCACCTCGCCCTAGCCCCTAGTAACCACCGTTCCACTTTCTGTCTCTATGAATGTGACTATTCGAGGTCCCTCATATAAGTGGAATCATACAGTATTTGTCCTTTTGTGATGGCTTATTTCACTCAATATAATGCCCTAAAGTTTCATTCATGCTGTAGCATGTGTCACCAAATTATCTTTAAGGCATGTCACCAAGTGAAGAATGGATGCAGTCCCTGGAGTGGCACACATAAATGTGGCCATGTGCGTACACTTGCTCCATGAGAGTATATGCACATGTGTTTGCACACTCCCCTCCACACGACCTCCACGAGTCCCAGAGGGCAGCCCTCACACCCGTTAGGGGCATTTTCAGACCTCCCTGCACTTTAGAAACACCTGAAGAGTTGGTCACAATGCAGGTCCCAGACCCCAAGGAGATTCCTTTTGGGCAGGGTGTAGCTGGTGATACTGAAGCAGAGGACTGGAAGCCACACTTTGGGAGACGTGCACTCACGGGGGCTGCTCCATGTGCAATAAGGGAAGGACTTGACCCCAGCCTGGGCTCATGTGCATCCAGTCTGCCCTGGATGGCTTCTCTGGAAAAACTAACAGGTGAGGAATCTGTCAGGAAATCAAGTCATCATGTCTCCGAGGGCACGCCTGGCCTATTGCAGTCAGCTCTACTTCCTACACCCTTTCCAGGGAAGGTTCCTGTTTTTCTCTACTCAACCTACCGCTGTGGACTATGCACAGTAAGGTCAAGGCAGTGCCAAAGGTCAAGGTCAAGGTCAAAGCAAGGTGTTCCCAGGTGTCTGGGTGGAATGAGACAAGAACATCAAGGCTGTCACACAGGTAGAGGTTGACATGAGCCATGAGAGAGGCACATCAGCTGCTNAAATCCCAGCCTTGGCATCCCTTAACCTCTCTGAGTCAGTATCCTCATTGTAAGACCACGCAGGGCAGTTGTGAAGATGAAAAAAGCTAATGTTTGCCATAGCACTGGCTGGCACCTAGAAAGCACTGGATAAATGTCAGCAATTATTGGATCATCATTATTAGTGTTGTGATTATGCGGACCTTCCACATCGCTCACTCCAGACGCTCAATCCATTCTCTCTGAGCTGCCAGAACAACAGTCTACGGCAATGGTGAGGATTTGGTCACATTATTCTGCTGTTAATAAACTTCCAGCAGCTCCCCACTGCCTAGAGTACATGATCAAAGCCAAACACTCTTTCCATCTGGCACAAACGTCCCTTCCTGCCCCTTCCTGCCTCCTCTCTGACCGTTCCCTCTCCATCCCCACCTCCTCTGCACATCCCCAATTATGCACTTGCCCACCTCTGAGCTTTTGTTGCTACTATTCCCTCCAGGCAGAATGCTCTCTCCTCCAAGGAAACCTCCCCATCCTTCAAGGCTCACGCAAACACCCACTCTTGGGTGGAGCCTATTCTGACCCTCGCACAGCTCACGGCTTCCTCTGCTGACAGATGCAACGTATGGTTTATACTGCTGTTAGCATCAGTCCATCCTGTGCTTGGCTGTGTATGTGAGGGCAGTACTTTTCAAACTGTGGTCCCTGGACCAGCAACATCTGTGTTCCCTGGAAACTTGTCAGGCAGACGAATTCTCAGGCCTTACCCTGAGATGAGAAAGTCTGGGCATGAGACCCAGTAATCTGTTTTAACCAGCCCTCTAGACTCTGATGTACTCTCAGTTGGGGAACCACTGATGTAGGATACCTATACCCTAAAAAGATGCTGAAAAGATACTGCTGCCTGGCCCTCACCTGCAGAGATTCTGATATAATTGGTCTGGGGTGGAAACCTATGCATCTACATTTTTTCCTCCCAACCTTTTATGAATATTTTCAAACATATAGAGCTGTTAAAAGATTATATGGTGAGGGCCGGCCGAGTGGCAC
>NW_017731358.1:6503871-6506468 GCF_001890085.2 Hipposideros armiger | reverse complement strand
TGACTGCCTCACCTGGGAAGAGCGCAATGATAATACCAACATGGGCCAGTGAAGCGACATCCTCCACAACTAGACTGAAGAACAAAAGGACAGCACCTTGTCTGTTCCCCTCCCCCAATTCCCCAACAAAATCTTAAAAAAAAAAGATTATACGAACACCTGTATACCCACCACCTAGATACTGTCATCAACATTTTGCTGTTTGCTTTAACACATATCTGTCCATCATCCCTCTACCCATGCCTTCATCCATTTTATTTTTTGATGCATTTCAAAGTTGCAGACATCATACACATCACCCAAATACATGTGAGTGATTTAGAAACCCTCCAGGGAGTTCCACGTTGCAGCCAAGGCTGCTCTGATCTCAGCTGGGAACTTCTGACAGACTCCTAACTCACTTCCCACTGTGAAATGAGGAGGAGGAGGAGGAGGAGGAGAAGGAGGAGGAGGATGATGATGATGATGATGATACTAATACCTGCTCTGCCTTCCTATTGTCGTGAGGATGGAATGAAATCACACCTGAGAAAACACTTTGTATAGAGCTTTGCGATTAATAGGAAACAGTCGCTGACTCCAGGCTGAAAAGAAAAGTGTCCAGAGCTGTCATAGGGCTGCCAGATAAAATACAGGATGCCTGGTGAAATCTGAATTGCAGATAAACAACAAATAATATTTTAGTACAAGTATGTCCAAAATATTGCAGGAGGCATATTATACTAAAATATATTTCATTGCTTATATGAAATTCAAATTTCACTAGGCATCCTGTATTTTTATTTGTTAAGTCCAACAACAGGAGCTAAGCCCTGTCTTATGGAGGGCAGCAGGGTCGGGACCTTCTGCCTAGAGAAGCATCAGCACTGGGCAACAGCAACTACTGCTCTGCCCAGCCAGCCCCTCTGGTGTCTTGGAGCATGTGCCTGCAGGGCCAGGGCTGGTGGGCAGGGCCAGGGGCCTGCTCTAAGCTGACATCTGCCCAGTTGTGACTGTGTATTAGTCAGGGTTCTGTAGACAAATAGAACCAAAATGATAGGGGGTGGTGGTGGTGGTGTGTGTGTGTGTGTGTGTGTGTGTGTGTGTGTGTGTATGTGTGTAGATAGATGGATAGATATTTATAGAGGCTGGCGAGTCCAAAATCTGTAGGGTGGGCTGGTAGCTAAAGACTCAGGGAAGAGCAGATCTTGCAGTTCCAATCTGAAGGCCATCTGCTGGCAGAATTCCCTCTTGTTCTGGGGGAGGTCAGTCTTTGTTCTATTCAGACCTTCAATGGATCGAATGAGGCCCACACACATTATAGAGGGCACCTGCTTTATTCAAAGTCCATCAATTTAAATGATAATCTCATCCAAAAATATCCACACAGAAACCTCCAGAATAATGTTTGGCCTAATAGCTTGGCCCCACCAAGTTGACACAAAATGAACCATCACAGCCAGCAAGTCTCAGACATGAGGGCACAAAAGTATCACCTGGGGGAACCAATTAAAATGCAGACCCCCAGGCTCCGCCCAGAGATTCTCGTGCATTCAGTCTGGCATATGCCCAGGAGCCAGCATTTTAACCATCATTCCAGATGGTTCCAATCCAAAAGCTCCATAGACCTACTTTGGGAAGCACTGCAGTTGAAGATCAGTAAATATTTGCCAAATAAAGGAATGCTAAAGCAACCATGTGGGCAAGAAGGTGCCCAAGCCAGGGCCAAGCCACCCCTGCAAGGCTGCGTCCTGCGGGCCCTGATGGTACAGTGATGGCAGATGGTGCAGTGATGGCAGAAGGGGAGCCTGCCAGCGAGTCTCACCCCAGGCGGGGATCCACAACAGTGTTTGAGGACAGACACAGGAGACAGAGGGCAAGATGTGCACCTACACTAACCCTGGCATTAACCTGAAGGACAAACCCCTGACCCCGCTCAGGCCCTAGGGTGCCCCTCAATCTTCCGTGTGTGAGTCGGCGGACGTGCTCGAGCTCATGAGAGGCCGATGAGATCATGGCTTAGGAATCTGTGTGCAGTCGGTTGCCCCTGAAAAGAGCCACTCACTCAGCTGGGGAAGTGAGCAGAGCAGCTGAATGGTCACAGGCGGAGGCAGGGGGGTGGGGGCTGCGGGGACCCACTGCATCCCAATCACCAGCCAGCCGGCATTCTTCCTTTCCTGCAGAAAAGAGAAAAATCGATCGGGGACAGTAGAAGCCCATTGTGACACAGCTTGTTTTTTAATGGACTCCCATAGACCATGGGTCAAAGTTATGTCCCTGAAAATCTAACAGCTAAATAGGTAACAGCCTGGGGGTGATTGGTTAGGCCTGTCTCCCAGCACCAGCATCTCAGAGTAACATAGCATTAGGGGGATATTGGCCTTGGCCCAGGAGGCTCAGAGTGAAGGTCTGCTTCCTAGACAAGAAGGACAGGCTTTGTGCTGGAAGGCTCACTCATCCTCAGCACCCCTGCCCTGCCTGACGAGGACGTAGGCACTCCATAAATGCATGTTCAGCTCAACTGAGCAGAGAGAGAGATACAGCCCAGGGCAGGAGAGGACGCTGATGGCCATTCCTTCTTCCAGGCCCTTTGTGATGGGTCCTGCGGCTCTGGGCTG
>NW_017731358.1:6451909-6500996 GCF_001890085.2 Hipposideros armiger | reverse complement strand
GGGTGGGCGGGGGGTAGGGGGTAGCGGTCCTCTTGACTTATTCCCATGCCATGGAGTCGGACTGGTTAGCCTGACCCCTCCAACCTCTTCTTCATATCCCACTTCGGGGATTCCCTCCTATGAGAGCATATAATTCCTGGAGGAGGGTTTCCGCAGGCTCCTGGGAGGACTTACAGCCCTTCCCAGCACCACGCACCAAATGAGGAAATGTGAACTCTAAATAATTTATAAACATGTTAAATAAGACTGGTTCTAGCCTTGATCCCTGGGGAGCTCGCTGTTAATACTTCCCTCATTTAACATCAGCCTGAGCCAGACATCATTAGGAAGGGAAATCTCCTTTCCTCTCTTTTAAAAATCATGTAGCTTAAATGGTTTGGGATTATTTGCTGCTTTGAATCATTCCTGTCACTGCTCCCTCCCATTACAGGGATAATTAAGAATTGACTATGGTTGGCAAAAAGCATCGGACAGCCAACTTTGTATTTGGTTTCTCAAGTGCTCCAGTCCTCGCTGCGTCTCTCCCCCGCCCCACACACTCTCCAGTTTTCCTTTCCTTGTTCCTGCAGCCTCGCAGCCCAGGTCCCCCAGCGCCTCCCCCACCTCCAGGTCAGCTGCCCGTAAACATGTTTGGGGCCCCATGGAAACCACACACTGAATGGAGGGAAAGCAGGGGACCATTCACTTTCCTCTTATTCCACTGCCCCACTTCCTTCAGGCACCTTGCCTGGTGTCCCTTAGGCCCAGGGCCAGAGTGTGTTTGTTCGGCTGCCCTGGTCACCCTGGAATGGGGCGGGCTCAGATCCCAGGCCTGTCCCCCAGCTGGTCATTCTTTCTTTCCAGAGTCACTCTCTCTGATGAGCTAAGGCAGGATCAGAGGTTTCAGGAGGAAGAGCTTGTCTCAGGTCATAAAAAGAGGGATTGCCAGCTGGGCAGATCTCCAAGGCTGCCAGCCAGGGCGCTGTGGGGTGAGGTGCCACCTGTCTCCATCCCTCCACCTCCAGCCAAAGAGGCTCCTGCTGATCAGAAAAATCGAGGGGTTTCTAGATAGTCTAAATCTTTGAGGGCAGCCCCAGGGCTGAGGTGGTTGCCTGTATTTCCCTGTCCGCAACCAGAACCACACCACAGGACTTTTTTTTTTCCTTTCTGTCTCCATGTCACTGATTTCTAGTATTCTAAAATCAAGATATTCTTTTTGTATAGTCTAACTGAAACCTTTCCTGATGCAGGTTTGATGAATTATAGGTTGTCCTGGGTTCAGGAAGTTGAAGCCCCACCTCCTTTGTATAATAACCCATCCGAAAAACAAAAACAAACTATAATGACACACAAGGAAGTGAAGCCATCTTTGAAAGGAGATTGAGATTAGAATGAAAAGGTTCTAGAATGAGTGACTGCTCAAGTTCTCTTTCTCCACCTTGATTGTGGTGTAAGGAGCTAACCTTAATATAAACCTGTTACTAAAATATTTATTTTGTAGTTTTCTATATTTGTTCTATAATATTGCAATTTAAAATTAAAAGGAGGGCCGGCCAAGTGGCCCAATTGGTTAAGAGTTAGCTTAAGAGCCCAAGCTCTGAGCAACGGGGCTGCTGGTTCAATTACCACATGGGCCAGTGATGCTATGCCCGAGCTGAGCTGCCGCTGAGCTGCTGCCGAGCTGCCAACAGGTGGCAGGATGGCTCAGCTGGTGAGAACACGTGTTCCTAACAACAAGACTGCCTGTTTTTTTCTGTGTGTTTTTTTTTTTAAGATTTTATTGGGGAATTGGGGGAGGGGAACAGCTTTTGGGGAATCGGGAAAGGGGAACAGACAAGTTGCTGTCCTTTCGTTCTTCAGTCTAGTTGTGGAGGACGTTGCTTCACTGGCCCAAGTTGGCACCATCATTGCTCTCTTCCCAGGTGAGGCAGATTAGTTGCCGGTTTCTGGACGGCGGCTACTGGCCGCTCACGCTGGCTGCTGCTGGCTACACAAGGTAGCCCATGGCAACCCACTGCCACAGGGGTGCAGCCTATGCCGTTGCCGGCGACTCACGGCAGCCCAGCTCCAGGTCAAGCTGTTGTTCAGCATCTTAACTGTGGAGGGCAGTGTCACTGGCCCTCATATGTGGATCCGAACCGGGACCCTCTGGCGTCCCAAGCCAGCTCTTAACCAACGTGCCACTTGGCCAGCCCAAGACTGCCTGTTTGATGGTAGGCTATGCCCACCCGCAACTAAGATTGTAACACAGAACCTTGAGCATAGAGGCCACGAGCTGCCGACGGGTAGCCAGATAGCGACTGGCGCCCTCCACAACTAAGATTGAAGAACAACTTGGTTGGTCCCCTCCCCAATTCCCCAACACTGTTCTCCTCCCCCAATTTCCCAATTATATATAAAATTAAAAGGAAAAATAATCAACACTGATTCTGTCAGTGCCAGTCAGTTGTGTCATCACTCAGGTCCCCTTTGCTATGAGCTTTTCTTTGGGATGAACAACCCCAACTCCTTTAGCATCTCCTCTAAGGTTCAAGACCCCTGCACCAGATGATTAGCCAAAGCCTGTGACAAGTGTCTCAAGGGAGCCTTTCATGCCAGGTGCTGCTGGACCACTTAAAAAGACAGAGAGCTGGGACTTCCTTGAGCTTCCAGAACAGGTTGTATAATTGGTTTAGTAACAGTTATACTTACTAATAAAATATCTATATATATAAAAGAGAATTTGGCTTGAGACTACCTCTCATGGTAACCTGGTAGTGAGGTGGGTGTGGGGAGGCCCATAGCCCTTACCTACTCATAAAGGTTGGAGGGTACTGATGTACCCTGAGAACCTAAGAATCAGGCAGGACCTGGTTGGCCAGTGTCCGTTCATCTCAGCCTGGCACCTAGTAACTGCTCAATAAATGTTAGCTTTGTGAGTCTCTCCATTACCATTGCTGTGAAGGGGCGGGAAGACGGTTGGCAGGGAGCAGGTAAGTGAAGGGAAAAGAGGAAGAAGGAGAGAAGCAAGAGAAGTCATCCGCTGGGTTTGGCCTTTGGTAAGACATTAATTCACCAGCCTCATGATTGGTCCTGCTGTGAAGGGGGGTAAAGAAGTAAATAGCTAGCAAGGCTGCTTGAGGCCACCTTCACCATCCTACAGTGATTTGCTGCAGAGGGTTTGCCCATAGTTCTCCAGGTAATCTTCCCCCTTCTCTTCTCATTGGCTGCCTGCCCCAAGTGGCCTCCTTAGATATTTTGATTTATACGAAATATATATATATGGTCATCTGGAAGACTGAAATATATGTTTCTCATATATATATATATATATATATATATATATATATATATATTTGTCTTCGTCTACAGTTTCTGGCTTACAGCTCCCCAAACCTTTTGAATTTCCTAAGTGATGAGAGCGTAAAGGTGTCTTTGGTTATTTAATGAGGTGATTTGGGAAAGCACCTAAAGATGGGAGCTGGTTGCCAGGGAGCCAACCTTGTGATTAGAGGGCTGGAACTTTCAGTCTCCACCACCGCCACCTCACTACCTGTAGGTTGAATCAGTCGCCAATGGCCAATGATTTAATCAGTTATGACTAGCGCCTCCATAAAAAGCAAAGAGGACGGGGTTCAGAGAGCTCCCAGGATGACGAACACATGGGGATTTGGGGAAAGCGGCACATCTGGAGAGGCCATGGAAGCTCTGTGCCCTTTTCTCACACCTCGCCCTATGTATCGCTTCCATTTGGCTGTTCCCGAGTTATATCCTTTTATAATGAAGTGGTGATCTAGTAAGTAACATGTTTCTCCAAGTTCTGTGAGCCTCTTTAGCAAATTAATCGAACCCAACCAAGGAGAGAGAGGGTCGTGGATACCTCTGATTTATAGCCAGTCGGTCAGAAGTACATGCAAGAGCCTGGACTTGAGATTGGCACTCTGAGTTGGAGGGGGTCATTGAACCTGCAATCTGCAGCCAGTTGGTCAGAAGCACAGGTAACAACCTGGGCTCACGGCTGGCCTCTGAAGTGGGGGGGTAGGAGGGGAGTCTTGTAAAACTGAACACTTAACTTGGGGAATCTGATGCTATCTCCATGTAGATAGTGTCAGAATTCAGCTGAATACTTGGGACACTCTACTGGTGTCTGAGAATTCCTTGCTGGTGTCGCGGAGCCTCCACACACACTGGCATTGGGTCTGGGAACCTTTTTCACTCCCTTAGGCTCATTCACAAAGGGCCATCGCCCAGGTATTGGAAGCTGCAGACGGGGGTCTACAGGCCCAGAGCAGGACTTCCCTTTGGGTCTGCCTGCCCCACCTCCCACCCTCACTGCTAATGAAGATGCCTAACAGCTCCTGTTATGGCCAGGGGATGGACTCATTGCTAGGAGGGTGTCTGGGTTTGACACTGAAGTTCTCTTTCTTTGTCTCTTGTCAGTTGGGGGCTGTCAATCTGTCCATGTCTCTTTATGTCCATCTGTGGTCTTCAGTTTGGGCCCATGTCTGGATCTATTTGCTTTTCCCCTCTATGACACTCTCGGGCTCCCTGCTCCAACCAAAAGCCATGGTGGAATTCTGGGCACATCATAAATGTTTTTCTTTAAGAATAATGGCAAAGGAAGCTACAGAGGAAGATTTTAATTCTAAATCTATTCAACACAGGAGATTCCCCAGGGACAAGACTGAAAATGTGAAGGCCCAGGACAAAAAATACGTTAGGGAAAAAATAATTTCTCCCTCTGCATGGTCCCAAGGACTTCCTTGAAATAAATTATTTCAAATATACATTTGTATGCTGAAATTTTTAGGATGAATAAAGTGTTTAGAATGGGGTGTTTTTACATTCCCAAACCGTTTCTAAAAATTATGCAATAGGATTTTATGTTAAACAAGCTGCATCAATCTTTTCGTCTGCATATAATGATGCACCTTGTTTGACATTCCTTTCTAAATGACCTACAGAAAAATCAATTGTTCCTGGGAGTCCAAGTACATTTCCTCCTATAAGTACAGAGGGAAGTAAAATAAATTACTTTAATATCAAGTATGGGACAATTTTGTCCTCAGCAACTTAAGTTGTTGTTCTAGTACTGGATCTAGGATTCAAAGGCAGATCCGCAGAGAGGTGAGAGGGGAATGGCCACAGCAAAACCAAACACAAAACATGCCCAGCTGCTCGAAGCTGCAGGCAGTGGACATCTTTGGAGTTTGCGTCAAGAAAGCTGGGGGGAGAGGGGTCTCCCAAGCAAATCCCCCTCCAACATGGTGGCCACACTATTGTCTAGCTCCAATCTGCCCTGAGTCTTCTGCATGTGAAAGACATGGAGCCATATTTAGAAAAACATGGTGTAAAGCAAGAGTTAAATTAACATGTGAAAAAGGAGAGACGCCCCTCCCAATCTAGGCAAATCTTCAGTTTTCAGGACTCTGGGAAAATGATAAAAATGAAGTGTTGGAAGAATCAAAACTGACTCAAGGTGATGGTTCAGAGAATGAGGCTGATTAGACAAAGTTGTATAGCGCAAATTGTGTTCAATGAGATTTAAAGATTCCTCCTTTCTTTTCACGATTCCTTTTCTGAAAATAAGTGCTTTTTCTGTGTCTCGCCAACACCAAGTCCAGAAAACATAATACGGTCCTTTGTCTTACTCTAAGTATATTGTAGATGGATTCTTTCGTTCAAAGTTTTGCCTACTTCTTAAAAACTCTCAGAAGAGAAGGGCTACTCGACTTCTGAAAGGGCAGGCGCTTCTGTAACAGGAAACTTGGAATTATTAGTAGAATAAGCTGTAACATACAAATTGATATACACAACAAGCTAATTTTACTTTTTAAAAGTCAGTTATATACAACCATTTTGATGTTCCAAAACAAAGGGACATCAGATCTTGTCCCTTTCACCCCATTTTCAGGTCAAATCACCAAAAAAAAAAAAGTTTTATACATATGTCCATTTTCTTCCTAATATTTATAAAAACAATCTCTTGTTATTCCTGTGCCTCCCAAATTTCTGAGAATGTTTAAATTCAAGATAAGACACCCGTGGTGATCACCAAAAGGCAGAAGGAGAGGCAGGATGGGGCACAGGACGGAGAGGCAGGCTCCAGACACATGTGTGCATGTGTGGGTCCTTTTGTGTGTCTGTGTGTGTTGGTCCTCCCCCTCCTCCCTGCAGCCGCTGAGGTTAACCCCATAACCCTACATTCCCTCCACCCCTCTTCAAAAGAGATTTGAAATTCTTTCCCAAACTTTGCTGCACTTTCCATGAGAATGGGGACGTTTCTGCATAAAACATGAGTTTGGGAGGGCAGGGAGCAAGTTGGACAGGGGTGGGGGGAGGGCCTGCAGGCTTGGGGGAGCCTCGGGGAATTGGGGGAGTGGGCAAGGAGAACAGAGAGGTGGGGGGAGGGGAGGGAGGCTGTTTTCTCAGGCTGCAATTCTTGCAAGCTCCTTGGAGACCGGAGGAGACCAGAGAAAGGCCGGGAAAGGTCTCAGCTGGGGCCGCAGTGGAAAGGGGATCTGAGCCTGACCCAACAGGAGTTTGAGGACCTCCAGGAAACCTATGCCAGCAGTCTGCACCGAGGAAAGAGAGGGGGTTTGTGCGAGGGGAGAAAAGGCAGGAGGGAGAAAGTCCATATTAAACACTGAGAACCCTGACACTGTCCCCTCCTAGAAGGCCGGTTCACACTGGAGGGCAGGGACAAAGGTTCTATTTCTTTTAGTGTCATCACAGAATCCAGCCCAGGGCCAGGCCTTTTATATTCTGTTTTGTGAAATGACTGCAGGTGGCCAGACAGGATTCTTAGCCGGTAATCAGCACCCCAGCAAGTAGGATTTAGGGGTTTGCAAGAGGTCTTCACACCAACAAACTGGTTATTAGTATTGCTTGAATTAACTCAGGGATGGGCTAAATGCCAGCAGCAGGAGAGAGATGTTAGGGCATTCTGCTCCTCTGGGGAGAGGCGGTATTAAAGTCGCTGGGGCAGTGCTCTCCCCAGAGGCTCTGAAAGGGCAGGCCTGTTTATGCTGCCGCTGCTGCTATAGGGAGCCTGTGGGCAGGATCAGAGCGGAGGATCAGAGCCAGGCATCCTGAGAGGAGAGGCGGGCTCTCAGGTTCATGGTGGGCAGCACAGATGCCCAGTGTTGTTCGCTAGATTGCAGGCCCGCCTCTGCAGGTTCCTCCCTAAAGGGACGGGGATGGGAAACCACCTGAAGTCCTTTCTGGAAAAAGCTGGGGTATAAATAGGGAGCTTTGTTTTGTTTTGTTTGGAATTTTGAGAATTGAATGACGACCTCAAGATAACTGGCCTCTCTACAGAATGTGGCTCCAGGATTTTTGCAAGTCACTAGTTAACTGCAAGGTGGGAAATGATGAGACCAGCTCTAGTGCTGCAGTTGGAAGCCCTACCCCCACAGTGTTCTAGGGCCGTGGTCCTCAGCATCATGCTGAACCCAGGTTGCTGGGCTCTGACCCTGGAGTGTCTGATTCTGCGGTTCAGAAGGAGCCCTGAGAATCTGCATTTCTAACAAGTTCTCAGGTGACGCTGATGTTGCTGGTTCAAGGACCACACCACACTGTGAGGACTCCAGTTCCAGGACACCCCTTCATTTTATATATGAGGAACAGGCACTGGGGCTGTAATAGTAGAGTCAGGTATAAAAGCCCCTTTCCCTGAGTCCCTCCCCCACTGGCATAGGAGAATGTGGAGGTGAGTTCAAAAGGAGAAGAAAAACACCAGACGCAGTTAAAATCAAACACACTCCCTCTCTATCTCCTATGGGGTCAGGTAGGGTCTACAGAAACACCAGTCACCTGGGTCTCGCTGGAGGGTCCGAATGGACAACTGGAGAGCAAGTGATGGGTCCCAAAGTCGGAAAGGCAGACAGCAGGAGGAGGAGAGGTAAGGAGGGAGCAAACAGATTGCCGACAGCAATTAACCCAGAGAGGTTGAATCGAGGGGCAGTGGAGAGTCTCCTGCCAGCCCTGGGGGCAGAGACTAACCAGCTCCTCTAGGACTTGGCAGTTTGGGAGCAGCCCCCCTACTTCCAGCTGTGACTTGACCTCCACAGCTCAGTTATCTCCAGAAAGCCTTAAGGTGGGGCTTGGGAAGCTCTGCTGGGAGAATAGCCAGAAAACCAATTAGTCTGGACCTCAACTGGGCTCCCACAGCTGTGTGAGGGCCACCACATCTCAATCAGCCTGGGTCTTCCCCTAGACTGTGAGCTTCTGGAAGCCAGAGACAGCGTCATCTAGCACAGGGCAGGTATGCAATCAATAAAAGTTGGGTAAAGAAAAATGAATGCAGCCCTCCTGCTCTGTCTTCAGTATAATTCCTCAAGAGCAATCACCTCTGTTTAAGCTTTCAGCGTAAAGCTCCCAGGCTGGGATGGCAAGCGGGGCTCCATTTACTAATTGGCATGTAATGTACATGGGCAGGAGTCCCCGTCTCCAAAATGCCCTCTCCACATCTCTCTTCTTGCTCCACGAAGGGGAAAAAATCCTTTCTGACCAGCACATGTTCTGTCAGAGTCAATGCCCCTATGTGGGGGACTGGGCTGGGAACCCCTGAACCTGTTAGAAGCTTTTCATGCCCACCCATCCAGTTCCCAGGCTCACAGCCCCATTTCCCAGCAGCTACACAGAGGCCGCTGGTGGGCTAGAGAGTTCGGGTCACTGCCTGATGTTGCTCAGGCTCAGGTGGTGGTGAGAAAGGTCCCTCCTGCAAAGCTGCACTATGGCTTCTCCCTGTAATCTGACCTTGAACTGGCCCACCAAGGCCCTGGATGGATTTCCTGGTCTGTGCCTGGTCTCATATACATATGATTATGCCCTCTGTGGGAGCACATGAAGGCCTCTGACCCTCTAAGTGACATCTCTGTCCCTGTTCCATACTAGGTGAATCTCATGTCAGTCCTAGAAGTTACATACACCCAGGCCTGGCCCTGTGCCCCTATATGACCAGCCAGCTCAGAAGAGAATAGACACATGGTAGGTGGGCACCCGGCTCCATCCTGGGATCATGAAACTGCAGACCTCGGAGCATTACCACACTATGGGAACAAAAACTGCAAATCAAGAACTGTTTATTGCTCCAAAGCTGCCCATACAATGAAAACCGCCTCCCCTTTTCCAATGCCCATCCAGCTTTTCAGACAAAACTGGCTCATTGAAGGAGATGGGGCCAGGAAAAGAGGGGAAGGTCAAAGGCTCCCAAATAGTTGCTGTGGAAAACAGATTCTGTGTAGTTAGGCAGAGGACATGGAGACTCAGGGCCTCTGGACAATATGCTGTGGCTTATCTGGTGTGACTAGATCCCAGGTAGCACTGTGCAGCCACTCCTCCCATCCCTGCTCTTTAGATGCTGTTTGTTTGGGGATTGTAAACTTAGCCGCCAGAATCAAGCATCATTAGGAGATAAAATCTGCTGCAAATGGATCACACAAGGCATTGCAAAGCCCAGCAGGCGGATTAAGAGATGATTTGCAGGTTTGTGCCACCTGAAGCACCTCTCTGCTCTATTCCACAAATCAGTATTTGGCAATAATTTCTCTGCAACACGAGGCTTCCTGTAAGTTCCGCTTCTGTTGTGGGGGATGGAAGAGCCTGCATTCTAGCTCTGAAGAAAAATTTCAGTAGAGTAGATGTGAGGCGGGAAAATAAGGGTTGGCACTTGCCTACTCAAGGAGGAAGGAAGGGTACTTCTTAGCCAACTTCTCTACCTGCCCCCCAAACTGTCAGAAAAAGGTATCTGAGGGCTTCACACACACAGACACACACACACACACACACACACACACACACACATGCACATATGCACGCATGCACACACGCAGACAGGCATGCACTCACACGCATGCACAGTGCTGCCTTCCACCTACATTATAGGTTCTAAACATCTCCTTCATGAAGCCCTCCTGGACTGATGAAAAATAAGACCACCATGACCCCACAGTGATTCTGATAAACAAGAGACTCAAGAGGCTCCTTCTCCCCCTATTTGCTCTTCCTCAGAAGTATTTCACCTAGAGGATGAGACGTAACCCAAGCAAGGTACAGGATCCTCTCAGTTGGCTTCTTTATTGGTGCCTAATAGGGTGTCTGTCTCACTCTGCAAGCTCCCCAAGGCAGGATTTGCCTCCACATCATTCACTCAGTACAGGATCCAGAAAGCTATAGCAAGTGCATGTGCATATATGCACACATGTGTGCATGCTCACATATGCCCTGGGCGCTGAACCTACCCTGGCCTCCATGCCACTTGTGGCTTTCAAGCAAACATCAGGAGGGAACGGTGGTACCCTGCAGTGGAAGTTCTCTTCCCAGCCTCATGCCCCACAGATGAAGGCCCTACCCAGGCTCCCTGAGCCTCACCACCACATTTCCACTAGGAAGACCTGGAAGTTGATGGAGACTTGGGAGGACTAGAAATGATTCTCTGCTTAAACTGGGTGGGAACGTGAGCAAAACGGGAGCCCAGAGCCCAGGTGTCTGCATTCCTAGGCCAGCAATGGCTACACTTTACTTGGCCATGCGGAGACCCAGTCCCATTAGGCCAAAGGCCACGTGAGAGCCAAAAGAAAGAATGTAGTGGCCGCAGCGTTAACAGGAACCAGGTTCTCAACTAGAGTAATGTTGCTCTCGGGGGAACATTTGGTAATGTCTGCAGACATTTTTGATTGTCACAAATGAGGGTGCTACTGATGGGGAGAAGCCATGGATGCTGCTAACCATCCTACAAGGCCCAGGAAAGTCCTCCACTACCAAGAACTACGCAGCCCCAAGTGGCAGTGGCGCTGCCGTTGAAAAGCCCTGCCCTAGACACTGCTGCTGCCCACGGGGCATCATGACATGATTTCAGAATCACAGCTCAGGATTTTCCAGCGAATCTAAATCACTGTTCTCCATCTCTGCCTTGGATTTCAGACAGGCCCCAAAGGATCAGGATATATTGGGGGAGTGGGGTGCAGAGTTGTCCTCCACACAAACTCCTGGAAAAGTTGGAGTTACTCCCCAAAGTGTTGTCAGAAGTCATCACTTCCAAACATACTTATTGTATGAAACTTATAGAGACATCAGCAAAGACTACAATTACAAGGGAGCAGAAAACACCATCACAGACACGTTCGGAATGCAAGAAAGATGGACATTCCCATGGAGTGACACCAGACAGCTGAGAGCCCCTACAGGGAGCATGGCTCCACTCAGCAGGTAGGACCTCCCCGACTCCTTATTCCCAGAGGCCGTCCAGCCTCAGAACATAACCAGAACCAGCAAGGACGACGGTTTAGATGGGTAAGCAGGGTCCCTGAGTCCCAAGGGCTGCGTCTCCCTCAGCCTCTTGTCGTCTCATTTTGTACACTACAGGTGGGGGTCTGCCACTGTTCCAATGCCCTTTCCTGGTGGTGCTGGCAGCAACCCGGCCCTCAGGACCCAGCAGTCTACGGTCTGAGGGAGCACATAGAAGAACTGAAAGGCCCTTCTCAGGGGCCTCAGGATGATGATGTCAGGGCGGGAGGAAAAGAAAAGGACAACCTCACTGTGTCCTCAGCGCTTTCACCAACTGGGTTTGGCAGCAACAGTGCGAGTTGGCCCCAAACCCTGGAACACCTATAAGTAGTGGGCATTTCAGGGGTGCCATGCCTCCACACACTCTCAGGCACACCTGTACCCAACTAGGGGAGGGAGACAGTGAGAGAAGCTTCTCCTTCCAGGTTCCCCTTGCTCCTGAGAAAAACACCTGCAGCCCCAGTTCTGAAGCCCCACTTAACTCACGCCCCAGTTGGCCCTGCTCCCTGTATCTTCCATCCCACCCACCTGGCAGGAGGTAAGGCAAACTAACGCCTAGTCTCTGAAAATAAAGCTGCAGAGCTAGTCCGCTGTGACTCACATGGGCATGGCCAGCAAGCATAGAAAGGGGTGTCTGTCCAGTACTCACCACTAGCAGCTCAGCCGCGGGGTGGGATAATCAGACAGCGGCAGGCAAGAGAAACAATCCTGGGGAAGCCGGCACCGTCAGCCCAACCTTCCAACAGTCCGTCACAGCCATCAGAGCCAGGGAAGCAGCAGAGCTCTCCCACTCCTCACCCCCACCCCCCTGCCCCCTGCACCAGTGCTCAGAACCCCAGCCCCCCGCTGGGAGCAGACTCAGGGCTGCAGGCACCCAGACCTCCAAAAGGGGCTGGGCGCTTCCCTGGGCTGATGAGGGCTCGAGTCTCTGCTAGTGTTTTTCAGTCCAGGGGACCAGGACTGCTGCTACTGCTTTCAGAGAGAAAACACTTCCCTATACGATCAACCCAGGTTGCTGCGCTGAGGCTAGCAAGAAAACATCTCCATCCTGTCTGGTGGTGGCTCCAGGTGACTGAGTCTGGCTGCAATGAAAGCAGGACACATGCAGCAGCCCGCCCGGAATGGCTCCAATTGTCCCTCACATTGCGGAGCCTGCTCCCAGCGCCAGACAAAAGCGCTGGAAACGGCTCGCAGCCCCAGTGACACACCAATCAGACTGTCCTCCGGGCCGAGCCCCAGCCACCCCACCAAGGCTGGCTTCCTCTCCTGAGTTTCCTCAAAGGCACCTGAGGAGAGTTGAGGATGATTTATGCTCACAGAGTGGCTTGCTCATCCCAGAAATAACTCCAACTTTGGCTGGACCAGAGAGCAGTGGCATCATGCCCTGACTTAGGGAGAGGGAGAAAGAGGGACCTGCCAGTTTGTGTGTGTGAGCAGGAGAGGGGCGTGAGAGGCAGGTTGTGTGTCTCTTCCTGGGGTGTCTGTCCCTCTCTGATCTCCATCCAATTCCGCTCTCTCCTGGATTTTGAGGGGGTGGGGGAATGGATGGTGAGAGACTCACAGATGCCAGAACAGGCAGGAGACACCATCCCTTCCGCCTGGAGGGTGATACCGCCACCCCTCTAGCTCCTGCCACCTCCACAGCTGCTGCTGTCAGCAGTCGGCTTCCTCTGCGGAGCCCACTCTGGTAACAACTTGGGGGGAACAAACAGCATTTCACAAAAGCGCCTGAGGCACAGTTCCTCTTTTTTCCAGCCCGGGTCCTTTCCTAGCCCCTTTTTGGTCACTGCCCTCCCTGCCCTCCTATCCCAATGCCCACTCTCTAGAATACAGAGATCCCAGAAGCCTTCCCCCACCTGCTCCCATCTCAGAGCCATGTCTGTCTTCACTCCATTCCGGGGCTCCTGGGCTGAGGGGAGGAGAAGCCGGCCACATGGGGCTTCCCGTCAGCCACCGACTTCCTTCACTTTCCTGTACCGCAGCCTCCCACCAAGATGTGTCACAGTAACAAGGGTAGGTGGTACCCACAGGTTATCTGCACATTTTGTCCTGACAGAAAACAGGACTGGAGAGAGTGGTGGCGAGGGGTTGAGCATATCCATGGCTTATCTCCCCACTTCTATAAGCTGAATCATCTCTCTGTTTCATGCCCTGGCTACCACAGAGCAGGACTCTATCTGTGGCTCTAACATCACCACCACTCAGGGCCACCCCAGGCTTCTGAGGAACCCTATTAGCTTGACCATGCAAGGTGACCACCTCAGCAGCTGGGTACTGTGGGTCACTGCCTAGGCTCAAGGGTTAGGCAGAGCCAGGACTTTAAAACATAGTAACTGTGCGATCTTGAGCAAATTGCTAAATCCCTGAGATTCAGTGTCCCTGTATGAAAATCAGGAATGTTAATATCTACTTCCTAGGATTGTTGTGAGAATCGAATGAGATAAAATATTTAAGGTGCTACCCACATGTCTGGCTCACATCAGGCCCTCGGGGAACGCTGGATCCTGGTTTCCTTCTTCTACGGAATCCAGAGACGGATGTGATTGCTCTTGCAACCGGAAGCAGCCTGTGGGTGGGCTGCTTCAAGGAGGAGAAGAGCCCAGCTCTGAGGAGCTAAGAGAGGTGTTTAGAAGGAGCAGAGCCAGGGCGTAAATCTAGGGTGGATCGGCTGAGGGGTGACGTGTTGGAAAATGGAGTCCCGCAGAGGAGGCAAGGCATAAAACAGGGTAAGCCACGCTGGAGAACTGGACTCCTGCAAGGGCTACAGGAATCATAAGAGAGAACCTGGCAGAGTGCTAGGGGTGGAGAAAGCCCCTCATCCAGGAGAAATGTTAGTCTGGGTTTTTCTGGAACAGAATCCAGGGACCGTGGCAGGGAATAGCTGTATCAGTACCTACAGTCAAAAGCCAAAATGGACAACCTGAGGCCTAAATAGAAAAGAGCCAAGTTTCTCTGTAAACCAAGTGGGAAATAAAAGAAACGGCCCATGCTATACCAGAAAACCCTCAATAACCACCAATGCCCATACAGATGATGGGACGATCACAACCTAAGGATCTGGAACTGGAGACAGCCCCTGGGCAGAAGAGGCTGTAATCATGGGTTGACCATGGAGGTCTCGCTTTATACCTAAAATGGGCCACACATGGTTTGCATCCTAAAACTCCCTCTGGCAGAGGAAGACTTAAAAAAGCATGGCAACCCAAGCTTACAAGGTAGGCCTTGCTCTTTTGGATAGCGAGGGGGGAGAGGAAGGGGCAGCACCGTTGGGGTAGGGAAGAAGTGTTGGCCAGGAATGCACATGTTAGCACCTCAAAAGAGGCAGCCCACTATCATGGAGAGATTGGGGAGCCGGAAGGTTTGGGTTCTAACCCCCAATTCTGCCAACAAGGGTTGGGCTGCTGGCCTTCTCTGGCCCACTGTATCTTCCTCCTTGAAATGAGGCTAGATCTGTGGTCTTCAAATTTTTATTTCAGCAGCGGAATCCATTCTTCAAATGAAATCTTAGCTAGAACATCTAGATCAGATGGAAGCAGAGGTAAACCAGTGTGTAGGGGGCTGGACCCTGGATGCTTAGCTTCTCTCATCAGTTCTCAAGGTAGCTCAGAGGAACCCCAGAGCACCCCAAATACAACATGAAACTACAATACTGGCAGTCGCTGAGGGCTTTTCACATCTCTGATGCCAGGGCTTTTTATCCCCAGGGAAAGTTAACTATACACCAGCTGGAGGGCCCAGCATGAGAGAGTCTCAGGGGAGAGAAGAGATTTCACCCCAACCCCCACCCCGCCCCCAAGACACAGCACCTGTCGAGGCTGCAGGTCCTGCAGCAGAGGCTGCTGAAAGTGGGAGCTGTGGCTACAGATGGCAGAAGGGAGGCCATTCTGGTCCCAGGCTCCAGGGTGACAAATGTACTACACAGAGAGGCCAGATGGATGGCCCTGCCTTTGGCACCGAGGCGCCTCAAGGAAACACTGGGCTGCTTTTCATACCCTGGATCGTTGCAGGCTCCCTCTCTCCCCAGCCCAGCCAAACGATAAATCTCGCCTGCCAGGGGAGCTGGCTGCCCTGACCCCGGCCCTGCGCTTGCCCCCTCCCCCCACCCCATCTTGGCCTTCCCTCATGCCAAGATGGGGGTCAGGCCCGAGCAGCAGGAGGGGTTATGTGTGGAGCTGGGCCCTCATGGACTCCGGGTCCTGTCCTGGTTTGGCTTTTCAGAATGTTCTTCGTCTAGATTGTTCTCTTTTTGTCTTTTGAGTCCTTTCCTCCTCCTGTCCCGGATTCTACCATGGGCCTTTACCATGTCCCCATCACACCAGAGTTATTAGTCTGACAGAAGCTGGGAAGTTCCATGACGCCTCAAAGCCCAAGACTGCCTTCTCCCTGCCCCAGGTGTCTGGAAAGAAAGCAGGAGGGGCATTCTTCCTGTTCCAGCCCCACTGGACTGTTCTCATTCATCCAGGCGAAGGCTCCTCAGTGGAGATGCAGACACGGTGGGCCATCAGCGCCCCCACCTCCAGACTCTCTGTCTCCCACAGGGAGCCTCACCAAGGGCCTCATCTTTGGTTATATCTTTCCCATGCCCACCCTCTCTCCTGTAGCCATCTCCCCAGGAAAGGAAAGGTTCAGAAAAGCATCTCCCCTGGCTCCCCACCCCCACCCTCTCAGCCTCTCTTCTCGGTGCTTTTCTTGTGAATCCAGCACATTACTCCGTGTGGTACTTTACGGTTTGTAACCTGCTTGTTTACCCTTCACGACAGTGGTAGCCCCAGCTCCATGTTTTAGGTGTGGGAGCTGAGCTCAGAGGGTCTGGCTTGTTGGTGACAGGATGGAGACTAGGACTTCAAGCTCTGTTTCTCCCTTTATCGTGGCTTTCTTCTCCTCACCTCTCTTCAGCTTCCCTCACTTTTCCTTCCTCTCCTCTATCTCCATCCTCCTTTCTCCTCCTTTCTTTGGGGTACCTCCTCTCAATCGTTCCTTTGCTTCCCCAAAAGATCTCCAGGTCTATCTGAGATCAGAACAGGTGGGAACCTCAGGACCATCTCACCCTATTCCTTGGTTTACAGGTGATGAGGCTGAAGCCACATTAGCTGGCTGGGTCCCCAGGCCGCTCCCCTGTCTCCACCAGGGCACTGTGGGGGGTTGTGGGAGGCCAGGAGGGGTAATGGATTTCTTAAGTCATCCTGATTTTATTACTTGAAGCATTTCTAGGACAGGACTCAGACAAATGCTCACTGGTTTGTTCCCTCCCTCCTTCTGCAGCAGAGATCTTCCATCTCTGCCCAATTTCACTTGGAAGTGAAAGGTCAAGGTCATGTTTCTGCAGGCAAAGTCACCAGCAGGGGGAGTCTCTGAGAAGCGTATCAGCTCCCTGCCTCCAAGCCGAGTGGGTTTCTCTCCTAATTGGCTCTCCCTCAGGCAGAGATTTCCACCACCTCTATGGGTCAGCCTTTCTTGTCCTCAGACCTCACATTAGGGCTTTCCCCTCTTAGAAGCGGTGGCAGGCACTATCTGAGTATGCCATGCTGACCACGGTTTTCAGCTCTCTTACCGTAGATCGGACACCCCCACACCAGCCTGATCTTTCCCATTCCGATGGCTGGTGCCTAAAATCCATGCCCCAGGGTGGCTTTGCAAACCCTCTTGGAGTGTTCTGAATAAGCAGGGAGGCCGGCTTCACCCTAGTTGGGGTCAGCTGCTCAGAGCAGCCAGCAGATGTGGCCGGCAGATGGGAGGAGCGGGCTGGGTAGGGCAGAAAGGACATGGGCTTTGGAATCGAGAAGCTTGGGCTGGATTCTGATCTAGCACATATGAGCTCCTTGACCTGGAGAGAGTCACTCCTCTAAACCTCCATTTCTCATCCATGACACGGCTGGGATAGAAGTTCCAGGCTTATTGATTTCACCCGGTGAAAGAGAATTAAAGGACGATGCAGGGGACCATGTTCCGGAAATGGAGGTAAGGCAGGAGAAGTGCTATTCCCCAGGTCTGCCGAGCTGCCCGTATTCCACTCCATCATCATGGCTCCAAGACCACCCTGCAAGGCGCCTCATTTTCTTTTAGGTCAGTGCCTAGCTTCCTCTCTGTGTGGCTCTGTTCCTAACTCCTGGCCTCCTTGAGTCCCCAGGTAGGAGCCTGTGACTCTATGCTGCCTCATTCCAGGGGTTCCATTTGGTGAAGACATAGTCCAAATCTCATCTGCTCAAGTCATTACAAGTGGAGAGATTTACTTCTGAGGCCTTCATTATCACCTAATTGTGTTCTCACTAAAAATTCATTAATTAGCCATTCTAAAGCTGTCAGCACATTTAAATAGACTCATAGACTTACAGACTTTTAGAGTTGGAAGAGAACTTCAGCAAGTTTAACCTGTTCAACCCCCTCATGTTAGAAATGAGGTGAGGCCCAAACAGGTTAAGTGACTCAACCAAGGTCACACAGCAGGCTAGTAATGAAACCCAAGCCACTGAGTTCCAGCCCAGAGACTCTCCTTCTTAAAGAAAAGCAATGTCACCCCTCACTTTCTATCATCTATCCTTTTCCCAAAGGAGCCATTCTAGATTGAGATATGACCCCAGATAAGAAAATATAAATGTGGAGTTTCAAGTAGATTAAAAAACAAACAGGGCGGGCCGAGTGGCATGATGGTTAAGAACTGGCTTGGGACGCCAGAGGGCCCCGGTTCAGATCCCACATATGAGGGCCAGTGACACTGCCCTCTACAGCTAAGATGCTGAACAACAGCTCAACCTGGAGCTGGGCTGCCATGAGTCGCCGGCGACAGCATAGGCTGCAGCCCCTGCTGCAGTGGGTTGCCATGGGCTACCGTATGTAGCCAGCAGCCAGCGTGAGCGGCCAGCAGCCGCAGTGAGCAGCCGTCCAGAAGCCAGCGACTGATCTGCCTGACCCAGGAAGAGTGCAATGATGGTGCCAACTTGGGCCAGTGAAGCAACGTCCTCCACAACTAGACTGAAGAACAAAAGGACAGCAACTTGTCTGTTCCCCTTCCCCAATTCTCCAGCACTGTTCCCATCCCCCAATTCCCCAATTAAAAAAAAAAACACAAAACACCACAGAGGATGGTATATGTACCTGAGCCATATGATGATCAGCTGTAACATGCAAATGAGCCTCCTGCCTCCTGGGGGTGAGGGCAGCCATGACCCTCCCCTTCCTGGGAAACAGCATACATACAGACTGGACCTATGGAGCCAGCTGGCTCTGTAGATTAAATACAGATTCTTGGCCTCCGCCTGGACATCCTGACTCAGAATCTCTGCAGTGGGGCCCAAGAATCTGCGTTTCAGAGTAGCGTAGGCTGAGTTTCTAAAAAAGAAACAACAGCAAACGTACACAACAACTATGGCGACGGGGGAAAAGAGAACGAGCAGCGGAGGTAGGCGCCTAATAAAAGGAACAGAGGGCAGCCCTCCAGAATGATCTAATGGAACGAGGGTGGGAGGGAGGGAGAGCTGACAATGGAGAGCAGTGTCAAGGAAGCACAGGTACTGAGCGGGTGGCTCAGGTCCCGGGCCCTGGGTAAGTGCCCATCCCTGGAGCCAAGGTTCTCAGTCATGGTGGCCATGGGCCCAGCTGTTTATGAGGCAAGTGTTTGCCAGGACAACAGTTTCAACCTGAGGCCAAGCGGGGTGGCCCTGGAGGCCCAGGCAGGAATTGCCAATGCCTCTACAGCACTCAGTATGCAACAGCTACCGTCCCAAATCTTTATGCATGTTAATAAATCGAATCCTATTTAAACTCTGCGAAGTGGGGGCAGTGTTATCACCCCACGCTCTGAGGAGGAAACTGGCTAGGAAACTAGCCACAGGGACAGTAAGTGGCAGAGCAGGGACTCAGACCTTCTCTGACTCCTCCACTCCTCTGCCTCTGGACATCAGAGGCTGGTCATTCGGCCCGGGGTGCACAGTATTTCTCAACAGGGGGAGCCTATGGCTTGTGTTGGGGGCTGTAGCTTCCTTGTGCACTGCAGGGGTTTAGTGTCCCTGGTCTCTGCCATCGAATGATAAATGAGGTTCCCAAGTCACCCTGACAACCGTAAACAGCCCCACACTTTCAGACACCTGTGAGTGTGGTGGTGGGTCCAACCCAGGAGCAGCACTGGAGGTAAAAATCAAGAATGGAGTGGAGAGATGCACTGAACCCCAGAGGCTTGGCCTCACTCTGCAAGGGACTGTGCTGGAAAGGGAGCTGGCCGAACCATAGGAAGCGTACCTGGGGGGAGCAGGGAAGATTTTGTATCTAAGAACCCCTCAAAGCTCAGGGTACTGGTCTGCTGCAGGAGGGGTGGGGAAGGATGATGCTGAAGCAAAAAGAAAAGAAGTGAGAAGAACCCATAAAATCAGACACCCAAGGCTTGAAATGGAAACCACAGGTGAGTCTGAGTGTGAGATTCACCTCCACTGCCTTCGGTTGACCTCTCCATATTCTCTCACATGGTGGCAAAGACTGGCCACAGCTCTCAGAATCTCAGAGGGTGAGGTTTCTTTCTGCAGAGGCCTGGATAGCAGTAGGAGTATCATGGAGAAAAAAGGGAACAAGTCTGAGAGCCCAAGCCATAGGCTTTGGAGAGGAAACTATCTCCCCCAACCCCCCATTTTTTTTTTAACCTTGGCTGCTGGTTGGCAGCAGGAAATTCATGAATTGGGTTGGGAGAGCCCTCTGCTGTGCCCTGTTGTAGGGACCCCCTCCCCCATCTCCTCATCAGATGTGGCATTCGGGCAGGGTGGGGAACCTTGGAACTTTCCTTTTGTAGTATTCAACGCACCAAACTGCATCCAACTCTTTTTTTCCCACCTCTCTCCTTTAAAATTTCCAGGGACCCAAAACCCAGAATGTATTTGCAATGTACTAAAGAATACATTTCGACAATGTAAGCTAAGTCCCACCCACTCATCCCCCTAAAAGCCCAGGCCTGAAGACTTCCCATTCATTAGAGGCAGAAGGAGTGAGCACAGATAATCCATAAAGCAGATCACTAAGACGCAATGACATTCCTTGGGTATTTATTAGGTAACTTAGTCCTTTGAAAACTCTGAAATTCTACTCTAAAAGGTAAATGCTAGCTGTTGTACATCATGCAAGAACAATGCAAAACATAATCCTTGCCCTCCAGGAAACAAGATATACACGCTATGTCATTTTCGAAACAATGTCAGAATAAGTGTTCTACACAATTTCTATTGATGTTTGGAAGTGGCGAGATCAGCTCAACGGGCTGTGCATCCCAGCGAGTCAAGCATCGTTAGAGAGGTCCTGGTGGGAGAAATCCAAGTTCAGGAAAACAAAAATGGGTTAGGTCCCTGGGGCAATGTGGAGGGAGAAGGGAAGAGGCGACTTGAGAGCATCATTCTGGGGGCTCTGTGCTGGGTCCAGGCAGACAGGCATTGTGGATGGGGGGGGGGTAGCTACCTTTTAAACTATTCAGTGAACCCAGCGTGTGGTATACTGAAGGAGCCCTTCACATTATTGATATATACGGGGGAAGGCATTCCCTCAGAAGCAGACCTACTTCAGGCCTCCCAAACATGCCTTTGTGTGGATAACCATTGTGAGACACGCCTGAAGCAAGAAACACTGAAGTCGCACAGCTCGTTTTTGGCTGCAAAACTTGCAAGAGCAGAGGAACAGAGGCAAACCCCTGCTCTTCTTCCATTGGAGAGAACAACCCAATTTGGAGAATAAGCACCAGTTAGCTATGTGAGAAGCTCAAGCTGTGAATCCTGAAGAGCTTTAACCTAATGGGGAATTGCAATTCTTCAGCAGTGGCGGGCAGGGGCAGCCCCATCCTGATCATATGTTATTTATGTCTCTTAGCGACCATCAGAGCACCTGTTTAGGAGAAGTCTTATGAGAGAGACTCCTTTTTGAGGACAGGGTTATTTATTCTGAAAAAAAGTGCTTTGGATGCCATTTCAAAATTAAATTTGTTAAGAACTAATTATGCAATTAAGCTTCATGTAAATCCACTGACCTTTGGTTTTCTTATCTGTAAAATGATGATGACCGGCGCTACCTATTTCTGAGATAAGGATGAGGTAGCGCTTTGTAAGCTGAAAAGCACTGCAAAAGCAAATGACCAAAGTCGAGGGTTTGTGGTATGTCTTTAACATCCTAATAAACCTGATAGGTAAAGAGCAACAAGCACATATACGTAATTGCCAACAGGAAGGAGAAAACACCCTGCTGATACATGCAGACTGCTGAGTTTAAATCAGTTTAAGAATTTTTTGAATGTTCAATTAAGTGCAAGGTACTCTGAAAAGTACAGGGGGTACAAAGGTGAATGAGAAGCAGTCACTACCCATCTGGAAAAATCTCAGGAAGAAATAAGCCCCCACATCAAAATAAAAAACCAAAGTTTTGGGAAACCAAAACAGAGTAGCAAAACCTTCAGGCTTCATGCAGACCCTGCTCACTATGATTTCATGGATTCCATATTTATCCACTGGTATCCTTTTAGTTACAAGTCACCAAGAACCCAACTCAATCCAAAGGGGCTTAAACCGAAGAAAATCTAATCATTCACATGAGAGGAGGTTTAAAGGTTCAAAAAAGAAAAAATCCAGTTCATAGTTCTTTCCACCTCTCCACTCTGCCAGCTTCTGTAATTCCACATCCCACTCTGCCATTCCCTAGTAGGCTTTTGCCCAAAGAAAGTTCTGGAAGTTATAATTTGGCTGCCAAGAGCAATCAGGGCTGTGTGTCTCCTCATTTACATTTACTTGGAGAATGATTTCCTGTGGGTCTCTATTACTGATGAGAAAGAACTTTCCCAGAAATCAGCTGAGAACCTCTCTTCCAATCCCATTAGCCAAAATGGTGTCACATGTCCATCTACAGCCCAAACACTGACAAAGGAAGAGTGTCCCCTTAAACTAATCAAGAGTACTTAGGCGGAGGTCAATCCTGAATTTCATTGCTGCTACTCAGGGAGAGGGGTGTAGAATGGATGAGGGGAAATTAACCACGAGATGCCCTACTCCGTTATAAGGACTTACGTTATCCATGTGCCAAGCCCATATAATAAATGCAAATGAAAAGTGAAGAGGCATTTGCTTTAGGCAGGTATATTGTGTCTAGCAAGAAGGGACATCAGTCAGCAAGCGCAGCTGGAAAAACTAAAAAGCAGGCCCAACAACTCAAAACCTCAGGGGGCCATTTGGATAAGCAAGTCGTCCCATAAACCCCACTGAATTATAGCCCAGAGTCCATTAATTAAAGCTCCTAACATACCCTTGGGACATCAAGAAAAGGTTACATTTGTGCTTGCGCGACTCTATGTAAAAAGGCAGGGATGCATGTAATACATTTTATAGAAAATCACAAACATAGTGCCTAACAATTTTTAAGCAGTGTTGCTTAAAGGGCCAAATTTTAACGCTAGTTAAAAAACTGTGAAATTTAGAATGACCCACCCCCGCTTCTCTGGAGAGCTGGGACTTAACGTGCAGACTGCAAACATGTCACACCACGTGCAGTAAGATGTCATGGCAGGCCTTCCCCCAGGCTCCTTCGCTGATGAAAATTGATTGCCCCTCATCTCCCAACTGGATGGCTGATTACCAATGACAAACAAATAGTAGGTATTGGCATTGTGATGTTGCTCATCTAGAACAAATATTCAGACTCCCAGCTCCACCTCGACCTATCAAATCAGAATCAGACAGGTGTAGACCATACTGTCTTTCCTTAAAGCTCCGCTAGTAAATCTGATGCTCAGCCAGACCAAACCTCACAGTACCTCTCTAAGAATCCAGAATGCGCTGTAGGAAAAGCCCTCCGGATAAGAGAGCAGGGCCTCATGGAGCTTCACAACGTCATCTCTTTTTTGCTCCTTCTCGTCTTACGGAAGACCAGCATGAAACATCAGAAACAGGAAGCTCTGAGCACTCACCCCTTCTGGGGACAAGCACAATTCCACCTCTCCAGCAACAGGTCTCTGCAGTTCCTGACACACTCCACCCATCAAGTAACTTTCTCACTCAAGAACCACAGCCAATCTGCCTCTCAGATCCAACTGCACCCCTCCTCTCGACCTCTTCCTGCCCATCGCCTTCCCCCAACCCCAGACCGTATCCCAACAGCATCGGGGTCCTGCAGGGCGGCAATATCATCCTGACAGCATGGTCCCTCCCCATCGAGGAAGGACATCCTTGCTCACCTGTTAAATGACACCACTGCCAGTCTCTACTGAATGTTCCTTCTGTAATTGACTCGCCACCCCATCCTGTCTCATCTTTCAAAGACGTTCCTCATGTTAGGTTTAGACCCTCTCACTGCAACTGGTTGAGGGCTGGGAGAAAGGAAGTGGAATAGGGACTCAGAACTCCTTGGTCACCAGAATGTGACTCTCAGGGACCAACGGTTGCTTGGCCATAGGTATTCTTCCCCTTTTTCCAGGCAACAAAGAGAGCAGTGTCCCAACTGCTGAAACACTCCAGCCAGTGAGACCTGGTCCCAGGAGCCTGCCCTGCACTGCGGAGGTCACCACATCCTACAAGTCAGCCCTCAGCCTGTTTGGCACTCCAACTCCCCAACTCCTGTGACCTTTAGTTACCAACCTCCGTGCGACCAGAGATTACGGGCTTAACCATTACCCAAAAGGTTCTTCCAGTCCTGGCTCCACTGAGCACCACCTCTGTGACCTTGAAGATGCCCTGCAACCTCTGTGAGCCTAGCCTCCTCTTCTGAGATGGATAAGAATCGTCTTGGCTCGTCTGCGCAGTTCTCATGAGGCTTAAAACGCACAACAAATGTGAGCGTGCTCCATCAACCAGACAGCACTGTTCACTCATGAAGGATCACTGTCCACCAGGCTCACAGCATCTCCAGCTGGGAAAAGTGTTTCATTCATCTTGTGCCTCCAGGGTCTGGTGCTGGCAAATGTCTTCTGAGGAATGGCTGGGGGGTGGTAGATGAACGGAATGAGGAGAGGGTATCGGAGGAGAACGGGAGTGCCTGACAAGTCAGGACAGTGAAAATGAGTCGGAAGAAATGCCCCCTTTTCCTACCACCTCCAGTCTCCAGGGACTAACAACGCCCCCTTCCTGATTAGACAGCTAATTTTTTTTATTCCTCAGCAATATTTATTTCTTCGTAATTCCTTAAAGACAGCTAAATAGCAATGAGCACATCTAGTGCCCAGATCGTGGTCTTTATTTATTTTTTTTAATTAATTTTTTTAAAGACTTTTATTGGGGAATTAGGGGGATGGGAACAGCGCTGGGGAATTGGGGGGAAGGGGAACAGACAAGTTGCTGTCTTTTTGTTCTTCAGTCTAGTTGTGGAGGACGTTGCTTCACTGACCCAAGTTGGCACCATCATTGCACTCTTCCCGGGTGAGGCAGATTGGTAGCCGGCCTCTGGGCAGTTACTCACANAGACAAGTTGCTGTCTTTTTGTTCTTCAGTCTAGTTGTGGAGGACGTTGCTTCACTGGCCCAAGTTGGCACCATCATTGCGCTCTTCCCAGGCGAAGCAGATCAGTCGCCAGCTTCTGGACAGCCACTCATGGCAGCTGCTGGCCACTCACGCTGGCTGCTGGCTACACACGGTAGCCCATGGCAACCCACTGCCACAGGGGCTGCAGCCTACGCTGTCGCAGGTGACTCACGGCAGCCCAGCTCCAGGCTGAGCTGTTGTTCAGCATCTTAGCTGTAGAGGGCAGTGTCACTGGCCCTCATATGATCCGAACCGGGGCCCTCTGGCATCCCAAGCCAGCTCTTAACCATCGCGCCACTCGGCCAGCCCCAGATCGTGGTCTTTAAATACCAGTGTTCCCTGGAGTAATGAATGATTCTATATCTGGGGTGGAGAATATACAAGATGACCCTGGAATATCTAGTTATAATAGAAAGCAAGAAAACTATTAAAGATAAAGCAATTCTGTCAAAGGGACACAGGAACAAACGCAGAGGGAATCTTTTGGCCAAATTTGAGACAATTTGCACATGAAAAAGAATAATGAATGCAATTGATTTTAACAGATTGAATATATAAAAATTCCTGTGTTTATAATGTTACTTAAGGAGGTAGGGAAGACAAAACAGAAAACAAACCTACAAAGAACACAATTGGAAGCAACTAGGGTATAAACCTCTTAATCAGAAAATGGACAAAAGGAAAGATTTAAATATTTATCCTGTCTTTCCTTTACAAATCATATATATACATATACGTGTGTGTGTGTGTGTATTTACCAATAGAGCTTCACGATTGGCCCTCGAATTTTTAGAGCTCTTCTTTCTTATAAAAATTTTTATTAAAAATATAGCTAACATACAATATTATATTAATTTCAGGGTTACACTGTAGTTATTCAACATTTATACTTAAATAAGTGATCACCATGATAAGTCCAGCAACCATCTGACACTGTACCATGCTATCACAATATTATTGACTATATTCCCCATGCTGTACATTACATCCCCATGGCTTATTTGTTTTATACCTGGAAATTTGGACCTCTTATTCCCCTTCCCCTTGCCCCCTCTTTCTAAGTGTATCAATTACAGTTGCCATTCAATATTATTTTATATTAATTTCAGGTCTACAGCATAGTAGTTAGACATTTATACAATTTAAGAAGTGATCCCCCTGACTAGTCTAGTACCCACCTGGCACTATACATAGTTATTACCATATTATTTACAATATTCCTTATGCTTTACTCTACATCCCCATGACTATTTTGTTACTACCAATTTGTACTTTTTAATCCCTTCACCTTTTTCATCCTGCCCTCAACCCCTCTCCCATCTATCACTCCAATAAATCTAGTACCCATCTGACACCATACATAGTTATTATGATGTTATTGATAATGTTCCTTATGCTATACCGTATGTCCCCATAACTACTTTTTAACAACCAATTTGTATTTCTTAATCCCTTTCCCTTTTTTCACCCACACCTCCAACCGTCCTCCCATCTGGCAACCATCAAAATGTTTTCTATGAGTTTGTTAATTTTATTCTTAGATTCCACATATAAGCAAAATCACATTGCATGTGTCTTTCTCTATCTGACATACTCCACTCAACGCAACACCCTCCAGGTCCATCCAAGCCACCTCAAATGGCAAGAACCCATTCCCATCCATGGTCAAACAATATTCCATTGTTGGGAAAGTCATGATGCATTTTTGCACTGAAAAACATAGAAAAATACGTCATGACTTTCCCGATGACCCAATATATATGCACTACCCTCCTCTTTATCCATTCCTCCATCAACGGACACCCAGGCTGCCTCCATATCTTGGCTATTGTAAACAATGGTGCAATGAACATATAAATGAACACGTCTCCCTGAAGTAACGTTTGGGGTTTCTTCAGATAAGTACCCTGAAGTGGATTTACTGGGTCCTTCTTTGTCTGTTGTTACAACCTTTGTTATAAAGTTTATTTTGTCTGGTATAAATGTTGCTATCCCAACTTTTTTGCTTGTTTGTTTGTTTGTTTGAGTTCTCATGAAATATCTTTTTCCATCCCTTTACTTTCCATCTGTGTGTGTTTTTTGATCTGAAGTGATTCTTTTGTAGGCAGCATACGTAAGGGTTTTGTTTTCTTATCCATTCAGCCCTCCTGGGTCTTTTAAGTGGAACATTTAATTCATTTGCATGGAAAGTAATTGTTGATAGATATGTAACTATTGCCATTTTATTATTCATAATTTTTACCTTTTTTTATTTTTCCATCTGAAAGAAGTCCCTCTAACATTTCTTGTAATACTGGTTTGGTGAAGATTGGAGTAGTGGAACTCACCAGGCTAATTCAGATTTGGCCTGTGGGGGGCGGGCTCAACACAGGCAAGATGGCGCCTGCCTGCCAGCTGCAGGGAAGGAAGACCCCTTACTGAGAAAATGCCGACTGTCCTCCGATCCTCCCTGCAAGTCACACACCTCAGTGTCCCCCTCCAAATGTCTCCAAGGCCCTCCGAGTCACTGCCCCTCTGCTGGAACCCAAGGTGAGTGCCTGTGAGTGAGTGAGTCTGTGCACGGGCCGTTTAAAAGGATGTCTGGGTTTTCCGCAGCTTTCCGTCCCACCCAAATGGTCAGACTCCCCACTGTTTTTCACAGCGAGGAGTTATGGAGGCTCCTCTTCCCAGCATCAGTACTCTGGGGAAGCTGGTGTGGGGGGCTGGGGTCCCTCGCGCCTCCAGGGGGAACATCCACAGCCTAGATATCCCTCCTGATTCTCAACCACCACATGGAGGTTTGTGGCCTGCTCCGTGTCTCCGCCCTTCCTACCAGTCTGTTCATGGCTTCGTCTTTATATTTTTAGCTATAGGGCTTCTGTTTGGCTAGACTTCGGATGGTTCTCCAGGTTGACTGTTCTATAATTTAGTTGTAATTTTAATATGTTCACGGAAGGACACAGGCACAGTGGTACTCCACCATCTTCTAGACAGGTAACTTTTCAAAGTTACTCTAACTCCAAATAGAAAAGGATGTTATTAAAGCTTTTCCATGACAATTTAAGTAAAATATTGAACACATCCGACCTTTAAATTGAATGGGAAATTCCCCTTTGTTCACAACCTTGTAAGGTGCTTGCCTGCCCCAGCTGATAACTGCACTGAATACTGAGATTGGGAACTTGGAGGATTGGAAACTTGAGGTGGGACCTTGGAGGGCAAAGCCTACTACTAACTCCTCATTGCTTTGGTTTCTTGGAGGAACAGGCACTCAGGAGGCTGAGAGAGCCAGTATGGCAATTGGGTATTTGAAGGGAGGATATGCTGACCCACCCCAGTCCTGGGAACACACAGGACAATCCTGACCCCCCTCATGAGCTCTGCAACACGAAATACCCTACCACGACCAACACCAGCCCCATTCTCAGAACAGAAACAGCCTCTTAGAGGTGAAAGGGCAGATGTTTTCTACCACACAAGAGTCCCAGTTGCATTTTCATATATTCCCACCCCCACCTCTTTGCATCTCCAGGCCTAAACTGTAATGGAATAATTGAGATAAGCTATCCCAGAAAAGCATGTGGAATCAGAGCGTGATAATTTTTAGATATAAAAGAATCCTCCCACAATGTTACCTTTGCCCTCTGAGCACGGGGGAAAAATGGCAAGCCAGCATGCCCTCTTGGGCACATCCCCACCACACACACAAACACACACACACATCTTGTTCTGGCCCTCCACTTTCTTCCTCCCCACTCAATGTTAGGGCTGGGCAGGGCCTTGCTCCCAGAAGCGGAGGGTGGCCAAGAGCTCTGTAGATAGCCCCAAATCCACAGACCCTGCCCTATCCCTGCCCTCACTCTCCAGGCTAGAGCACAGGGAGGCCCGAGCCAGGGGAACCTGCTTTGGCCACCGCCACCCTCAATCCAGAGCTCATGACATCTGCTAAGCACTCCTCAACTTGAAGCCTTGATTCTTCCCCTTATGGATACCAGGCAAGTATGAATCCAAGTCCACAAACATCTGTTCGGTGCCAGGCAGCAGAATGGACTAAGGAAAGATACAGAAAATGCATAGGCCGCTGTCGAACTGTAGCTTTCAAAATGCTCTCATATAATTATTTCATTCATTAATGGGAGATGGTAAAGCTAGCTCAAAAGAGAATTTGAAGAACGGGTTTACATATACATCTAACTTCATAAAGTCTGGCTCCTAATTAACAATAAATTGAAAGTCACGCAAAAGGACATTCCCTGAGAGAATGAAATAACCTTTGGTTGAGCCTGTTAGGCGACAGTGTGGGGTTGCCAGGACATGCAGTCATCCTTTTGCCTGGTTTCCAAGCGTTGGGTGCTTTTCCTTAACACCACAGTCCTTGCGCTTCAAGGGGCTTTCCAACACATAGTGAGCCCAGACTGTCACACACAATAAGGTTAAACAGTCCCAGAAGAATTACTGTTCGTTCTGTTAGGCGTGACAATGACATGGTGTTTATGTACAACATAAATAAATAAACAGTCGAGATGCACATCGAATCACCCATAGATCAAATTTGATGATGTCTGGGATGTGTTTACAAATATTCCAGGATACACAAGAATTAGGGGGAGAATAGATGGAACAAGATGGGCAAAATACTGGTGCCTGTTGAAGCACATGGGAATTCACATGTGCTTCTCTCTGCTTTTGGGTATATGCAAATTATCTTCACGCTAATAGTCAAAACAAAACAACATTCTATCACATGCTTTTTATCTTCTCACATGCTATATGATTTACTGTGTTCACTGTTTTTTTCTCTGACTCCTTTTAGAATGTACACTCCAAGGGGGCAGGACTCCTTGTCAGTTCTTCCCCTGCCAAGCACTAGAAGAGCTTCCAGCACCTGTAGGCACAGGGTGGGTATTTGTTAAAGAATTGTTTCGAGGGACTCCACCAGGGTGGAAAGTGAAGGAAGTTAGATGCTGCAGGTAGAGACCACACATTTGAAAACCTGGCAGTGGAAAGAAAAGGCAGAGACAACCCAGGAAGCAGCCACGCTGGGTGCAAGGTTTTGGAGAAGGGCCAGATTGGGCCTGTTTGAAGTCAGGAGGAGAGAGGCATAGCCAACCAAGAGGCAGGCAGGATATAGACCAGGGGTCTCCCTGAGCCCTGGGTTCATGAGCCACAATAGGGGCTGAGCCTCCAGCTGGAATGGGGGGCCTGCAGCTGCCCAGCGCTGGGTGTCACTAGATGGCCTGTGGGGCAGCACTCTGCCCCCACTGCAGGTGCACCTTTGATGTGGCTCAGGCTGCTGGGCAGAGGAAACCCAAGCTTCCCAGTGCTGCCCGCCGCATCAATGCCACCCAGTTTTCACTGAGGCTGTAGAAGATGTGAGCCCGTGGGCTCATGGAGGGGCAACTGCTCTACCGACAGAGTGGCTGGCAGGAAATCAAGGCACAGCATTTCACCCAGAGATAAAAGGGAGTTTGTATCCTGACTCCTCTCAATGCACCCACACTCCATCTCCACTCCCTGGGAGGTGTTCTCTGTGTGGGAAGTAGGGGCTTAGAGACTTCTGGTTTTTTTTTTTTCCAATTCCTCACTTCCTCCAGGGGAAGAATACACAGTGCAGGTAGCTGTAAGGAGAGGGGCTGTGGGCTCAGGGAAGGGTCTGTGTTATCTCTGCAGGTTTCACTTATCCAAACTTCCCCTTTGGGACCGGACGAGAGAAGGGCCTGTGAACATGCCACGCATAAACAGAGAGAGCACAAAATGTGTTCCCTCACCCCTGGCACATCACGCTCTGCCAAAATCCACCCCTGTATTTAGAGATTTCCCACCTCCATTCACATTTATATTCCTGTGTGTGAGAGACAGACAGAGACTGAGAGATAAGTGAGAGACAATGCAGTTCCATGGCTACCCCACAAAGGACCCTGCCCATATTCCCTGCTCTATTTCTAGTCACTGAGACCCACCAGTGACCTTGAAATCCTGCAGGGGTCCAGGGCCCTACTTCTCATCCTACAAGGGAGATATAAAATCAAGGACCCTTTTTGTGAGAACATGCCCCAACTATGCTTTGAGAGATGGGGATGGGGGAACCAGGATGTGTTCCCACATTAGCTGTCTCATTAACAACTCAACACACATTCGCTAAGGTTTTGATGCCAGGCATTGGGCTGGGGGCAAAGGGACACAAAGATGCATGCAGCTCTGTGCCCTGGGAGATGGAGCTCAAGCAGGGAGACCATCCCAGTACTGCAGCCGTACAGGTGGCACCAGGCACTGAGGGCAAAGGCAGAAAGAGGTTCACCCTAAGGTTCACCTGGGGATCCCTAAAATAAATACCAATGCCCAGGCCCCACCTGGACAGGTGGAATCCCTCTCTGATAATGAGACCTGGGCTTCAATGGTTTTAAAAGCTACCCCTCTCCATACACGTACCCAGGTGATTCTAATGTGCTGTCAGGGAGGAGAACTGTTAAATCATACGAGTATATGTATGTCCTCTTCCAAAATGGGCAGAACAAAGAAAAATGGGAGAGAGCCCAAGGGAGTGCTACAGTTTGAATTTGTGCCTCCCCACCAAAGCATGGCACAGCAGGTATGTGGGGCAGTGACATCCCTCCAAGGGCCATTCCAGCCAATACCAACACAACCAAGAATTAGAAGGGAGTTGCTTGGGCTCCTTTCCCCATGACCTAGACCTCAAGACTGCAGAGAACCAAGAGATTTTGCTGACCCGGAGCCCGGAAGCACCCTGCCCCTGTCTTCCTGACATGTCTTCTGAGTTCTATTCTTGCCTTTTTGAAAAACACCCCAGTGTGCCAGAGGGATAAGGGAGAGCACCCCCACAGAGTGCCGTAGGTGCCCGGTGAAGGGAAAGACTGCTGCTGCTAATGGTGGGCCCTCTAGCTGGGGGTCTTCAAGGCCAACCACCCAGGTCTGAGAAGAGGGGCAGGGCTTACCCTGGAAGAATGAAGAACTCAAGGTGGCTCGCTCTGCTGGGTGTGGGGCAGGGATCCCTTGGAAGTCCAGAACCCCAGGGCTCAGGTCCAGGGCATGGCATCCGAGAGTCCCCAGGCTCCTCACACTGACAGTAGAGGCTGTGCACTGTGATCGGACAGAGCACAGAGTATGCAATTGGAAACAAGGGTTTGAAACTGCCTCTTCGTAGATGGGCGGCCTTGGACACATTCTTTCTAGAGAATTTCTTCATCTCCAAAATGGGTATAACAGTGCCAGACTCAGAATTGCTTGCTGTTGGTGTCAGAATTCAATGAGATAATGCACAAAAGCAATTATTATAGAACGGTGTCTGGCAGAGGGTTCGGTAAGTAAAGGGAAGTTGCGGCCTCTGGGAGAAAATAAAGATGCGAATATTCTTTGACAATGGTAAAGCATTCCATTAAAAATGGGTTGTATTACTATCAGCAGCAGCATCATTTAGACCAGAGCAAGTGCAGGTGAATTACCTCAGACTATAAAGAGTGGGAGAGCAGCCTCGCCTGTTCCTAGGGCTTGACCCTGTAGACAAGGCATGCAGAGGTGTGGGCAAGGCTCAGCAGACTGCACTGGGGCTAACTGGCTTCCTGCCTCTCCCAGGAACTGTTAGCTCCTAGGAGGCGAAGCTACGCATTAATTCACCCCATCTCTCAAGCATCCAGCACAATCCTGGCACATGGTGAGGGCTCAAGTCAACACTTGTTATTATTGGTCATTCAGTCAGTCCGAGGTGGAATTGGAGAGGCTGATGGGCAGGTCAAGAAGTTGAGTCTGAACTAGAAGAAGGTTCATCTGTTACACTACGGTGAGAGCTGTTAGACCCCAGAGGACTGAGCATGCAACACCACAGGCTGCTTGATCCTGGCACCAAAGCCAGCCTCCACCTTCTCTTTCCCACCCGGCTCTTCTCTGCTGAATGTGGGCCTACATGGGGCTGCAGGAATCCTGTCACAGAGATGCGGCCATGATTCTCCACTTCCCTGCAAACATTTTCACACACAGTGTAAACACTTCGCAAGGTTTTAACCTAGAACCAGGCAGAATTTTGGCATAGTCCCCACAGAGCAAGCCCGAACAGGAGAAACGCTGGTTTATTTAGTGCCTCGAAGGATGGATCACCCTGGCACACAGGCCACCCAGCAGCCCAAAGCCCAGCCTCCCACCCACTGATCTTCACATTCTCATAAAAAGCACCAGGTTGTATCAGACCCGTGAAATGGGACTCCTTACCACAGATAAAATAACCGGAGACCTGCGGTGAGTAGGGTTAGATTTCTATCAGTGCTTTTGAGACATGAGCCTCTCCAAATCCTTTCACCAGCCTAATCACCCAACATCTCTAACACAAATATTGAGTATGATTCAGGCTGAATGTCTGGGCTGTGAAGCCATGGGCCTCTGTCACTGAGGCCAGGTTATTCCCTTGAAGATGGGGACAGGGACACCAGTCCCATGGACAACCTGTCCTGGGAGCCTATCCTCAAGTGGGCAAGCCCCAAGGTCATTGTTGAATGCACAGAAGGCAGTGGGTGGTTAGTAAGCCCCTGTCCTGGAACTGCTTAGCCCTGTCGCCTGCAAGCCCTCACCTGTCAGTGCTGTAAGAGAACACAGAGAACCAGTGAGACAGAGTATGACCTGGAGCCAGTTACTTAATACCAGAGCCTCAGTTTTCCCATTCATAAGATGAAGGAACAACTCTTGGGATGGTCCCCTGGGGATGACGGAGCATGTGTTTAGAAAGCAGGATGTGGGGCCGGCCGAGTGGCGCGTTGGTTAAGAGCTGGCTTGGGACACCAGAGGACCCCGGTTCAGATCCCACATATGAGGGCCAGAGACACTGCCCTCTACAGCTAAGGTGCTGAACAACAGCTCAACCTGGAGCTGGGCTGCCGTGAGTTGCTGGCGATGGCGTAGGCTGCAGCCACTGCTGCAGTGGGTTGCCATGGGCTACCGTATGTAGCCAGCAGCCAGCGTGAGCGGCCAGCAGCCACTGTGAGCGGCCATCCAGAAGCGGGTGACTGATCTGCCTCACCCAGGAAGAGCGCAATGATGGTGCCAACTTGGGCCAGTGAAGCAATGTCCTCNGAGCGCAATGATGGTGCCAACTTGGGCCAGTGAAGCAATGTCCTCCACAACCAGACTGAAGAACAACAAAAAAAAAAGGACAGCGGCTTGTCTGTTCCCCTTCCCCCAATTCCCCAGCGCTGTTTCCATCCCCCAATACCCCAATAAACATCTTTTAAAAAAAAAAGAGAGAAAGAAAGAAAGCAGGATGTCAGGCATATTGAGCATCTAAGACATGGTCACCCTAATCTAGCCTCCTAGTGACCCATAAGCAAGCTCAGGGTTGCGCAGGTCCAACATGGGGACTGTGGGACATCCAGGGCTCAACCTGGCCACTGATTTACCCAGAAGTCCTGTGCATATAAGAAGATAAGATGTGGAGTCTGGAGTTTTGCCCAAAACAGGAAGTCTGAATTCACATTGGGATAAGGTGAGGCCTTCATAGGGCAGTAGACCTCTGTGAAAAAGGCTTCAGGCCTCTGTGAAATGAACCTCCCACACCCACCCACTCCCAACATACACACACACACACACACACACACACACAGCCTATGACTCAAAGTTAACACTTCTATCCTGGGGCTCAGAAAGTGCCCAGGACACAGTCTCCTGACAGAGGTACAGGGCTTGGAGCAGTCACTAGAGGGCTCAGGATGGCACTGAAGGCTGTTGCCCCAGGAAGGTCACAGGGCTGTGGGTGGGGGGCGGGGGACAACCAAGGTTGTGCCATGGATCAAGGATGGCTTTCCATAAAAGCTTTCCCACCACCTCCTCAGGACACAGAATGACCCAGAGAAACCCAGAACTCTGGGCCTCGCGGCAGTGACAGCACTTCTGAACAACATTCCATCAGAAAAACATACCCAAAATACTTGAAACCCCTCGTTTCCAACCTCCTTTCCATCATCAAATGCATTTCCCTGGTTCTGTCTGGCACTCCTGACCTACAGGAGCCTGCAGGCAGGCATCTAACTACCAGGAGAAGCCCACTGTCCCGTTGGAAGAGCCCTTGCCTTGGGTTCACTGTGTCCTGGATTCAAATCCTGCCTCCACCTCTACCTCTATGTGGTTGTGCAATGTTAGGGAAGTTTCTTAACCTCTCTGAAGTGTTTTCCTCATGTGCAACCTGGGGGCTAATCTCTCCCTATAGGCCTCCATGAGAACAAAAATGAGAGACTGGCACATAGTAGGTCCTCACCCATGGTACCTGTTATTGAGAATACACGTACACAGCAGATCCCATCAGAATTTACCCCTGGGGTTTGGAGCATTCATCCACCTTTAGGGCTACCTGTGCCTTCTGCCCCCTCCCCATCCCTATCCTGCCCAGGCCTCAAGCTTATATGGAGCCCTCCTCCCTAGTCCTATCCTCTCAAGGAGAGGAGTTTCTGAAGTGCAAACTGCTTCAGACATATAACCCAGTGTGACAATCTCAGAGCAATCCTCTCTCCCAGCAGGACCAGGCTGTGAAGTGTAATTAAAGCCATGGGTTAATTAGGAATGGCAGCCATCTTGCCAAGAGCAGTACCTCACCGCTGCTCGTCCTGCATCCAGAGCATCAGTCTCAGAGGTCCACGATGAGCCACACTTCCCCAAGTCCTCGGAGTCCCCACCCTTTTTCACCCCTCCACCCCAGTCCATCTCCAGCTAAGTCATACCAGAGTTGCCTTCAGTCAGCTGTTTTCATTTCCCTGGAAGTTCATACTCAGAAGCTTTCCCTGTAGTCTAACTTAAATTCTTCCTTCTACAGATGGACGAAGGGAGTGGGGAGAAGTGACATGGACGGGAATTTGGGCTTTAAGGAAGGGGCCCTGAGAAGTGTCCTTGAGAAGGGCAGAGCCTTGAGCCCTCCCGCTCCAACCATGAGGAGAAGATGGCGTGAGGGTGGAGCCAGGGGAGAAGGCAATGAATGAAGGGAAAGGGGGGATGGAGAAGAGAGCTGAGAGGCCGCTGGCCCACCTCGGTTGGATGCCTCAGACTGGCTTACTAGTTACCTAATATCTCTGTGTTTCAGTCAGCCCATCTGTAAAATGGGGGTAAAAAGTCATACCTATGCTTAGGGCTTTCATGAGTTAAAACACATAACAGCTTTTTAAATGGGCTGATACAACATAAGTTCTCAGTCAACTCTAGGAAATCCTCGTAACACTCCTCTCCTGCAAAGTGCTCAGAGTCCTGGGGCTTCTTCCTGCCCCATCTCTCTCAGACTTGCTCCTTCCTCTCCATTCCAATGGCCTCACTGCAGTCCTGGCCCTCATCCCCCTCCTGCTGGGCCCAGTTTGTGACCTCACCTCCCCACCCTCCCCATGGGGCTCCCTCTCCCCCACCACATCAGGCTCCAGCTCACCAGTCCATTCTGCAGAGGACCAGTATGTTTGGTACCCTCAGGCCCTTAGGTGCTTTTCCAGGTGACCTGCTTTACTAAAAGGAACTCATTTAATTCAGTTCCCATGGCCACCCTCTGAAGTAGGTACTATGGCCACTTTATAGATGAGGAAACTGTGCCTCAGTCAGGAGAAATACATCACCCTATGAGTAAAGGGTAGAATTCAAACGCAGGTCTTGTGTGGCTCCAGGCTGCCTTCCAAGCCAGGCTCCTCAGCAAAGCATCGGAAGCCTTCAGCACCTAGCACCTCTCCCTGCCCCCAATCTAGCCCGATTCAGGTGCTCTGCCCGCAGCCAGTCCAGCTCCTGATGCACACTGGTCACCTTCACATACGCGCTTACCCTCGTGGAGTCAAAGAGCAAGAACTGAGGGGAGAGAAGGAGAGACTTTAGGAATGAGAGAAATCTGGGAAAGAGAGGAGCTGAAAGGGGAAAGCATGCTGAGAGGGAACTAACATGGCGTCCACACATTTGGGGGGCTTCTCTGGCGGGCCCTATGGCTCTGTCTCCAGTTTGGCGTGAGATTCCATGGAAAGGAAAGAGTGAGGAGGCCAAAGCCAGAGGCTGGTGAAAGGACTGCAAAAACTCCAGCTGCTCTGAATGAGTTCAAGCCACTTGGCCCAGTCTGCACATCCCAGGGACCCGGAACATGCAAATGAGGCTGAGAACAGCTGTGGGGATCTCGCAGGAATCCTGACAGGATCCTGGCAAGCACTAGAGGGGCTGGGAGGCCTCAGGCAGGCCACACAGTCCTCACTTCCAGAAGGGGTCTGAGGTGGTTTTTGCAAACCACAGAGAAGGAAAACTCGATGTGCTGCCTGAGAAAAATTTCTTGAAGAGACTACAAGTGAAGGGTGGTGGGCACGTGTGAAAGGCAGCCAAGACCACAGGCAGACAGTGTGTGTACAGTAATAAAGTCCTGTCAGGCAAAGCTCATCTCCTCTGTTGACAGGGTCACCAGGCTAGCAGACGAGGGAAATGGGGTTCGCCCACATAACTGATCTTGAAAACATCTGACAAGCTCTTCCTGAAACTATTGCGTACAAGATAGAGAAAGGAAGCTAGAAGGTGGTAGAATTAATGGAATATGTAGCTGGCCGCACAACGGTACCCAAAGGTACCAGAGGATCAAGGCTGCTCGGCAGGAAGCGTCCAGGTGCATGTGGTAAGGCGCTGACCCATCCCACCACATGCAACATCGTATCAAACCCTTAGACCAACATATGGGAAGCATTTGAAGCTGGGAGCATCAGAAGATATATTGGATGTCAGAGACAGGAACCAAAATATCTTAATCAGCTAGAGAGATAGACTGAACTTAGACAAGATAAAATGAATTAGGAAAAAATGTAGAGTCCCAAACATGAGAGCAAAAAAACTACAGCACTGTTATGGTTTGGCTTGTGTTCCCCAAACTCATATATTCAAGTGTTAACCCCTAGTACCTCAGAACGTGACCTTATTTGGAAACAGGGTTGCTGCAGATGTAATTAGTTAAGATGAGGTCATACTGGAGTAGGGTGGGCCCCTAATCCAATATGACTGGTTTCCTTATAAAAAGGGGAAATTCGGGCACAGGCAAGCATACAAGGAGAATACCATGCAAAGGTGAAGGCAGAGATCAGGGTGATGCTTCTATAAACCAAGGAATGCCAAACATTGCCAGTAAACCACCAGAAACTAGGGGAGGGGCATTGAACAGATTCTCCCTCATATTCCTCGGAAGGAACCAACCCTGCCAACGCCTTGATCTCAGACGTCTAGCCTCCTGGACAGTGAGAAAATACATTCCTGTTGTTTAAGCCCCCCAGTTTGTGGGACTTTGTTATGGCAGCCCTAGCGAACTAATACAAGCACAAGGTCAATATCGAAAGATTGGGCTAAGTAACAGATTCTGTTAAAGAGACCTGGGGGTATTGATTGGCTGTAAGCTCAGTAAAAATCAGCAGGTCCATGTAGTTGCCAAAAATAGCCAGGGCAGAATTGACGCTGCATTCATAGAAGTTGTGGTACCTGTGTGGATGAGGGTGTGCTGGCCAAGCATCACCGGGAGGGCTAGATTTTGTCCTGGGGTCCTCAATTTAAGACAAGTGAGAGGATGTTCAGAGTCCTGTGCCCAGAGATGATGAGATAAGTCAGAGGAGGACTAATGGAAGTAAGGAAGAGGTGGAAGGCAATTGGTCTCCAGTGTTTGAAAAGCTGTGGCATGGATATGACTGGGTTTGCCCAGAACGGCCACATGGAGGAAGAGATGAAGCCCATAAGGAGAGACACAGACTTCAGAGAAATGTAAGAACTTTCTATTAGACATTGTTGACCAAAATTCGAATGGCACACCTGTGGGGAGATGAGCTTTCTGTCTCTGAGGAACTCAAGACTCCACCAGCGACCACTCTGTAGGAACTTGAACGGGTGACTCCTGTATCTTGCAGCACCAAGAAAGGTCCACTCACATTCTCCACCTGGCTTGATACCAGCAACTCAGGCTTCTTTCCCATTTAAACTCAGAGGCTACCACAAGACATTTTGGCCCCAAGACCTTTCCCTGATGGCTTTAGCAAATAAAATTGCACACTAAGGGCAGCGAGTCTAGACTCGATTTGGCGAGACCCGAGTCCCCTGGAGGGATGAACCAGCTCGTGCTCACAAGGTCAGGGGTCCCAGGAGGATGAGGGGTGGGGAGGACAGAGACCTTGGCTCTCTATTGTCCAGGGATGGAGGGAACTGGCAGCCCAAGAGTTAACCCATCCCTCACTTGAGGAAGCACCATGCTGGTGGGTGCTGTAAGGGGATACAAAGCCTACAGCCAGGCCTCTCTTCAAGGTGTTTGGGAAGTCAAGCTTCTGTGGGAGAGGCAACTCTGAAGCTAATAAGATGGTTCTTCCCAGGAAGACCTGATACTATAGTGAGCATCTACATGAGCTCCACTACTTCATTTAATCCTCCCTCAAACTAGACCTCCCTCATTTTACAGCACAAAAAGGAGACACAGAGAGGGAAAGGAACTTACACAAAACCCACAACCAAAAACCAGTCAAGCTGGGTTTGAACCCAAGTCTGTCTCATCCCCAAGCCCACGCTCCTTCCAAGGTTCTACATGGCTTCCCCAGTAAAGGACTGCTGGCTATAGAAGTGCCATAAGCATCCAGCAACAGAGAGACCCACCCAGTGTGATCTAATGCAGTGTCTCAAACTTCAGCATGCATCGGAATGGCCTGGAGGGCTGGTTAGGGCACAGGTTGCTGGGCCCCACCCCAGAAGTTGCTGAGTTAGTAGGTCTGAGTAGGTTGGCCCAAGAACTGTTGCATTGCTAACAGGTTCTGGCAGCGCTGAAGCTGCTGGTCAGGGACCTCACTTTGAGAACCGCTGTTCTATAGCAATTAGGAAAGGGAATGGTAACCTCCAGACGCAGAGCCACATAGAGATAGAGGTGGGCTGCTGGGTTGATCATCTGTCTCTGGGCAGGAGGGCCCCAAAAGCATCTCAGGCAGCAGGACTGCCAGCCAGTACTGCCTCACTAGAACCCATCTGGATGGGAAGATGCTCATTCTAAAAAAAAATCTAGCTTCCTGTATTTTCCATTCTGGAGTCTCCTGGTTCTCCCAGTCTGATGAGATGCATTCTCTTTTACAGGAAGTTATGCTGCTTCTGCAGTCAGCCACCAAGACCCCCAGGGTTTTCTCCCTCTTTAAACAGTCGGTCTGCTTTCACCAGACCTTTTGTGCCTGGATTTCCTACCCACCTCCTGATGCTGGATGCCTTCCACTGAACACACTTGAGTTGGCCAGGGTCCCTCTAAAATCCATGTCCAGAAATGAGGACATAATGACTAGGGGAAACCCAATCTGGACCCTGCACATCTCTCAGTGCCATGTAAGATGATGATGTTGTGGGCAACCCCCATCACCCTGTCAGCTCCTATGAAGCCTGAGTACAGTTAAACCCCTCAGATCTTTTTCTCAGGATCTGCAGCCAAATCAAGTCGGCCCCACCCCCTTATGAACTTGAGCAATTAATTTCTGCAATCTAAATGCAACTTTCCATCTGCCCCTGTTAAATTTCATCTTGTTGGTTTAAACCCAGCATTCCAGTCTGTTGAGATCATCTTGAATATTCTGTCTTTTATAGGAGCTGCCCATCACAGTCTTGTCATCAACAAATATGATAAGCTCACTGACTCTAGTTTCATCCAAGTCCTGGATAAAAATGCAAAGCTTCATTTTTCAGAATCTCACCTGCCACAAACCATCTTCCCCTTTGGAATCCCTCATCATATGATCATAATACCCAAAATCTGACTTCCTACAGTCTAGGGAAGGTCTCTGGGCATGTCATTTCTTTCCTTGGTTATTAACACCAGGTTGACATGGTGTCTTTCATCTGAGTATTGTCACATCATCACCTAGTTCTTGGTCATAGTCAGAATCAAATCAGAAAGACAGTTCGGTTGCTATGTCTTTACCTTTTGGGCAATTATGATGTTACAGAAGCAAGAATGCAAAAATGTTCCTGATTCTCCACTTTAAACAGTATTGGACATCCAACAGAAGTCAGGCTGCCTATCCCCCCGTCATTACTATAGCATGCCGCTCTGACAGCTTTATAATCCAGACTGGGAAAGTAGCATCCAAATTCTTCCCACTGGGTGGGGAAGCTGTCATAGGGATATGTCATAACTTGGACCCGCTCAGTTGCAAGGCATGCTGGGATCTTGGCAGCTAGTCAGTGAGAAGGCAAGAAATGTTTTCTGGCATCGGGACCCTGGAGCAAGGGGTGAGGACAGATTCAAAGAAGTGAAAAGGAAAAGAGTGCCTTGATGAACTGTATCCCCACTCTTCTGCCATTCATATGTGAGAATTACCTTTCTTCTGCTGGAGAAAGGCACAGTACACATCCATGAGATGCTGACGGAGCATTTGTGAACAACTCGTTAACACCATGAGGCAAGGGTGGAGAAATGTATATGCAGTGGTTAAATGTGTAGGCTCTGAAGCCAGACAGCCTGGATTTACATCCCTGCTCTACTACTTATTAGCTTTGTGACCTTGGGCAAATTGTTTTTATCTCTCAAGGTTTCAGTTTCCTCATGTGGAAAGTAGAGACGAAAATAATACATGCCCGTGAGGCACATGAGGCTCGAAAGAGATAACGCATGTACAAAATTTGGCAGACTGTCCGGTACATAGTAACAGCTCAATAAATAGTAGCTGTTATTATGGAACAATAGCTTGAAGGCACGGAGTGCTGTTAGTTCCGGGGCTGGAGGCGTGAAGAGGAAACGGCTAAGAAGATGACAGAAGAAACTAAAGATGCTGGGGGTTTGGGGTAGCAGAGTAGTGGAGCTCACCTGAAGGGCAAGGCAGCAATGTGTGGAGCCGACCTGATGAAGGTGGAGCCTAAGCATGAGGCTAGGTCAAAGATTCAGACATTCAGCTCAGGTAGGGCGAAGCAGCCCATTTGAAGCTGAGGAAGAGGTCAGTGAAAACGTTTTGTTTTTCAGTTCTGAATACAAAATTTTTTAATTGATATAGGAAGTCTGTCAAAAATTATCTCAATAGTCCATGTTAAAAAGAAGCATAAATACTCCATTTCTAGAAATCTGTTTTAAGGGAAAAAAATCATAAATAGGCACAAAGATATATATACAAGGATGTTCACTGCAGCATTATTTATAGTAGTACAGAAATGACTTACAATGTTGATATCCAACCCACAGAGGAGTCATTAAATAAATTACAGCACATCCATATGATGGAATACCAGGCAGCCATTAAAAAGCCCATTTTAGAAGAATACTTAAGACTTGGGAAATTATCACAATATGTTATTAAATGAAAAAGGCTGGTTACAAGAGAATACAGACAGTACAATCAATTTTTGCTGCATACATATCTAGGAGGAAATATGCAAAAATGTTGAAGGAATGTGTATTAGTTTTACAAATGCTTTTTAAGAAAAATGACCTCAAAGAAGTTACACTAGAAAGGAACTCCCATAATCAGCTAATAACAGAAAGTGATTAAATTCAGAACACAGGAACACAAACAGTAGCTATGATCTGAATGTCAGGAATGACTAGGCTGGTGGTAAAGAGATTCTGCGTTACCATTGGGGGGAGGCCAGGTGGAGCCTAGGAAAGATTTAGGTCAGTGGCTCTCAATCATGGCTGCATATTAGAGCTGAAAAAATACCAATGCCCAGGTCCACCCTCAGGGAGTCTGACTTCATTCAGGTCTAGAATGGGGCTGGTCATCCATATTTTTTTCAAAGCTCTTCAGGTGATTCTAATATGAGCCAGTGAATTAGTGTTGAGCTGGACCAAGTTCCTGTCACCTGTATACAGAGGACCTTACTCTCTAGACTGAGCCCAGCATGCGAAGGAAGACTCACTCTGGAAGCTAGAGAGAGGCTGAAAGGGAGCAAGTGGCCCCAAGGCTCTTGATCTATGCAGGAAAATGACCCTTAGCTTTGGGGGACATTCACAGGAGTGCTCCTTAGAGCTGGCCTGTTTGGGAGCTTTTGCCACAAGGACACGGCTCTCCACTTAGACTCCTGATGGGGCCAGCTGACTCCACAAACTGCAAGTACAGGTGGCTCTACAAAAAAGAGAAGGGGCAAAAAAAAGAAGGGACGGAAACCAGCATCCTGGGAATTCCACAGGGACCCGGCTCTGCCGAAGCCCGAGCTAGTGGTATTTACCTCTTCTCTCCTGCTTTTGGGCAGAAACGCGCTCTGGCCAACAGAGCAATATATAATAAGCCTTACAGGCAATCTGCTTTGGGTGGATGAGGCCTCTCAGAGGTCTCCTAGTTTCCCCCAGATACCTTGCGGGAACAGGAGCAGAGGGAACAGGCTGCTAGAAACAAAAGTTTGTATTAAATGATAAGATCTCCCCCAGCCTCTCACTACAGGTATAGAGTTACTCAAGGCACCAAAAGAAGGGAAAGAAGAGGCCTGGGTCGGGTGCTTTACACCTGGATGCATCCATTCCTGAATAATTAAGAGCCCACTGCAGCTCTTTTGTAGTTCTTCAAGTGCGGCTCCCTAGTGGCCCTCAGGACAATGACCAGAGCAGTATGGAGGGAGTTTTGACTCAGGTGGGCCAGTGGGGTTGGCAAGTAGGGATGGATCTAAATTGCTACCCCACCAGTCATTGCCCTGAAGTTTCCTCCCTAGGGGCAGCCTCACATCAACTCTGGCAGAAGAACGGAGCTGCAGATAACCCAAAATGTTGAACGATCAAACCATAACACAGCTTTGCAATACATTGCATCTATGTTTATACATGGATGCATGTGAGTATATTTACACGCACACACGCACACACACACACACACACACACGTATAAAGCGATATACAGCAGATTTACCTTCCAAATGATGTTTGGCACAAGTGGATGCTAAAAAGAAAATGCACTCTCTGAAGATGACATGACTGGCAACCAGGTGGTTACCAACAGGAGGGCTAGATGGTAACTTGAAACTAACCTGAGACGAAACAGCCCCACCCCCCTATATAACCCACGAAAAAGGGAATGAGTGAGCCACTCCTGGAACATTTCCATTCAAAACCACTGACTTCAAGGGCCAGAAAGGGCCTTCCGGCTAATCTGACACCTCATTTTCATAGGTGGGAGTATGAATTTGGCAGAAGCACACCAGTGGGGAAGGCTCCCTTGATTCTAACCCAGCCTCCTCCTTGGGGAATTTAAACCTACCTCCTCTCATTTGATCCTCAGAGGACTGGCAGAACAGATGGTCACCAGTCATACTCCAGTACCAACCCTTCCTTATCACAGAAGAGGCCAGTCAAAGATATTCTTGGTTCAAATGCAAAGATATTCTGATAATACTGACAAGGCTTCAAATTCAAAAGCGTTCCAGGTGCAAGTCTGATTAAGTCATCCTCAATAAATGCAGATCAATGAGGACAGTGTCATGGCAGGACTCAACACACACAGCACTGACGTTAAAGCTTTCATTTGCTCAGGGAAAAGCCAAACGGAAGCCTTGTCCTCCAGTTTCAGGTCAGAGAGTGGAGGAGGATGAGCAACCCAACTGTTGGGAAATGTCCTCAAGGTCAAACTCTCCCAAACCCAGTCTCAGTGGTCCCTCTTCCAGCTTTCCCCACTGTGCCCAGCAGCAAACTGGATTGGAAGCCCTCTCTTTTTCCTTCTTTTCCACGCCACAGCTACCAAGCATAGCAATTTCTTATTGGTAATCCACTGACTAATGTCAGAATTGAAGAGTGCATTCTGGTCAGGCCGGCCCAGTGGCGCGTTGGTTAAGAGCTGGCTTGGGACGCCAGAGGGCCCCGGTTCGGATCCCACATATGAGGGCCAGTGACACTGCCCTCTNCACACACACACACACACCATTTTCACATCTCCTAAACCAGGAGAGTGATGAGAGAGAAGGAAGTTTGACTTTGCAGCTTGCCCTTGGGCTGACACCCAGGAGTAATCACATCTCTCTCCCCAGGCACTCAGTGCCTCTCCACCTTCCTCTTTCCTGTTGTCTTGGCAAACACTGTCAGATTTGGGCTGAGGATGAGTCAGGAGGAAGTGAGCTATGGGAGGGGTGTGAAGATCAAAAGGAAGGACAGAGAGAGGCACAGCTCTGACACCAGCCTTCCTGGTAGATGAGTTCGATAAAGGGTCAAGTCAAATGCTCAGTTCTAGTCTAGATGAGGGGAGTAGGGTCACGCTCAGGACATTTGGACCCAAGGAAGAACGCAGGGCCTGGTCACCACTCTTGAAGACATTTGAAAACAAGAGATCTATGTCTGTGGTTCCCTCCCAGGACCAGGGTGAAGCCACAAAGGTCCTGGCTGGATCAGGACAGGATAGGTGTTGGCCGAGGAAGCCTAAGGCAGTGTTCCCTTCTTAATCTTGTTAAGAAGAAGATCCCAGGTTGTAACCAAGAAGGGACCCAGGTCTGTCACTTAGAGGCCTCAGCAGGACCAGACCTCAGGACAGGAGATAAGGAGGAGCCTGAAGGAGAAGCTGCTGCCTCGTTTGGGATAGAAAACCGCTTACATGGCTGAGAAAGACCCCTTTGCCCTGACCAAAATGTCTCTCCTTTACGGATGTTCCATGGCCCCTGAAATCCTTACGGTGGGGGAACATAGGTTGGCATGATGCCTTCTCCAGGCAAGGCAATCATCCATAAACTAACAGCACCTTAGCAGGGGTGGGGGATAAACAGTAATTCCCTCCAAGTTATCTACTGAGCACACCACTGTACAGGGACCATACGACACACCCAGAGCCCTAGCCCACAGAGAGGAACCATTTGATACATCTTATTGATTGAATGCCTGGAGGGCTACAGTAGAGGATGGTGCTGGACTGTGAGAAGGCCTTGAATGCCACGGAAGGGGGTTGCATTTAATCCTACAGGGCAGGCAAGGAGAGTCATCTGAGGTTTGGGGCAGGAGCCTGACATGGTGAGATGGGTGGCAGTGGGTGGACTTGAGTGAGGGAGGCCAGTTAGGAGACTGTTACAACAGCCCCTGCAACTCANCTAGACTGAAGAACAAAACAACAGCAACTTGTCTGTTCCCCTCCCCCAATTCCCCAGCACTGTTCCCATCCCCCAATTCCCCAATTAAAAAAAAATCTTTAAAAAAAAAGTGCATTCTGTAAGGTTTAGTTTTCATCTCTTATACTCACTAAAGCAAAATACTAAAGCAGAAGGGAAGGAAAGTGACATGGCAGAGCCATATAACATTCAACATCCCCACCCCGCTTTCGGAACTCCTCCCAGCTGGAATTTCTCCCTGCCACTTTCTAGCATTCAAGCCTGTTTCTTACACAGGGGATTTCTTCAGAAAGAAAGTCTTGGAGATTCCTCCATCAGAGTCAGAGAATGGCATACACAGAGACCCCCTTCCAGCTTACCCATCAGGGAGCCATCTCCTCAGCTGAAGCAGATTGTCATCAAACCAAAAGTCAGAGAGAGGGAGGTTCACAAAAGTATAGCACTATGCTAGTGAAATGCAGGGGTTGCCCACACACACTGCAGAAGAAAGGCTCATTCAGTCAATTCAGTGCAACTCCATTAGTCAAGACACTTGCTTTGGCCTCTTGTCATACATTGAAGACCAAGTTAGTTAAGCTTTCTCATAAATTTAAGAACAACTTAGTGATGGCTAAACTCAAATACAAAGATCTGAATGTGAAGAAAGCCCATTCATTAGATGTAACTATTTCCAACATTCACTCACGCACACAATACACACACACAGTCATTGGTTGATGGAGATAGGCTAGTAATCAAGGTGACTGGATGAGGAAAAGGCTGGTTCCAGGGCCCACTGGGGTTCAGACCCTGAAATATAAATAACCAACACAATAACCAAAACTCCCTCCCAATAGTTTTCACCCCCAGATCTTCAGGGGCTTGGCTTTGCCTCTGTCCACACCACACAGGTACAAGGTAGAAGTTTAACCCCACTTGATGAGTGAGGAATCTGATGCATGAAGAGGGGATTTGGAATTAGGGGAACAACTAGCCCTCTCAGCCTTCCCCACAAGCTCTAGACCCCAAGTCCTTTGGAGAACTCCACATTAATTGTCAGGTCACCTAGACAAACCCACAGGGGAAAGCAAATAAACAAAAAAGACAGTAAATTCCATCACAGAAGTTGATGCAATGCTAGTAATTGTGTTCTCCTAGTCATGCTGATTCACCTACTTCCAGGGAGATCAGAGACATGTCTACTGTTGTCTCCGTAGCTTCTAGCATAGTACCTGGCACATAGTAGGTGCTTAGTAAATGAGAACATGTGAGTTTACTGCCAATGTCCATCTCATTTACCTTGTACCCAGGCAATAACAAAGCCAACACCTGAGGACCATTAGGGAACATCTGATTGCTGGGGATATGGGTGGTGGAGCACCCGAGCTCAGCCCTGGGTCTTTGAAGGCAATCTGACAAGGCAACAAGCACTTCTAATCAAGGATCTTGTCTTTGGCTTTCTGTGTCCATTCTATCACCTCTGTCCTCAATGGAAGTAGTGAATCAGTTGGTTGTATGGTAGTGATCTGAGTTACTATCTTGTTGACTTTCCCTGTGGGCTATAGGAGGGTGACCAAGATTAAGTAAGAACAGGGGTGCCATGATCAATGTAGAAGATAACTGGAGGGCAAGCCGAGTGACTCGGTTAAAAGCTCGCTCAAGAGTTTGAGCTCTGAGCAACAGCGGTTCGATTCCCAGCCCGAGCTGAGCTGCCACGGAGCTGCCAACAGGTGGCAGGATGGCTCAGCTAAAAAAAGAAAAAAATGAAGATAACTGGACCCGACAGCATCTTCTTCCCAAGCACGGACACACTCCACCCACCAATCTTCAGCCTTGCCACGCTGTTCCTCCATAAATATCTGCTATCCCTCTGCCCTCTGCTGGGGCTCCCCTTCCCTTTTAAACCCACAATTGGGGCTCAGGACTTTCCGTATATTCCTTGGGATCCTCAAACATTCTATATGAGCGTCTAGTCTTTTCTCATCCAATCCCTGCATAAAGCTTTACTGTATTAGGGGAAGAAAAAGTCATAGTTGGATTTTTTTTTAAAGGATAAAATTGGCTTATACCCCCTGGGTTCCAGGGGTGGAAGTGATGGGAGAAGGGACAGGAGGCATGAATGTCAGTCCTTGCTCTGCATCTGGAACCTTCTATCAACTGATGATGTGAGACACTAGATTTCTATAAGATAAGATGGCTCGATGACCTCAAGGAGCTCATCATCTCATAGAAGAATCCTAGTGGGTCATGAGAGCAAGGGTGAGCTGGGGGTCCACCAGGTCAGAGGTAGAGCCAGCCTGTGGAGTATTCCAATCAATCCCCAAATTACAAGGAGACATGATAATAATGTACCCAAAAGAGATGAGATCACTTCTTAGAATTATAATTTCTTGATTGGTGGGTATAGGAGGTTAGAATGCTCAAGGGCTGCACATTGGTTTTGTTAGGACCATGTAATTGACCAGTTTGACTTTGAACACCCACTTGTCCCCAGGCCAGCCACTCTAACAATCAGCACACTGTTACCTGCCTGCCTTCTGTAAGCATTGGAGTTTGTGACTTCCCTGACATGACAACCTCAAAGCCCTCTTCCAGCTTTGAACCTCAGTAAGAAGTAACTAACAGAGAGGCTTTCGAACAATCCAGGGAGGGTACCCCAAGACACGAAACCTTTTGTGATTCCTCCAATCCAACTAGGAGGTGGCAATCCACAGAACCAGGCTGGGCCTCTCAGCTTCTCTGCCTTTCTGGTCTGGCTCTAAGAGTGGAAAAGGAGCCCCTCACTCTCCTTCCCTCCTCCTGTCCCACCCTCCCTATACAGACAGCTGGTAGGAAAGGGGGCAGGGTCAATGAGCACAGCTCTCAGTCGCACCTGAGTCATTAAGCTTTCTTTACCCAGTCCTCTTCTAAGCCCTAGGTCACCATTTGTCACTAAGCCCTTGCTGCCTTATACTGCCTGTGCATTTTTCTGTTCATGTTCTCCCTCCCCAAACACACACACACACAAGCTGGGGAATTTAGCAGCCTCTCTGTGCATGGGCTCAGCAGTGTATCTATCTACCAGCACCTAGCACAGTACTTTGCATACATTAAGTGCTTAAGAAGTGTTTGATGTCCACAGTGCTGCCTGTTTTCAGGTCTGGAGGAGGAAGCCTCTGGCACGACTCCCTGGAAAGAGAACAGAGATGGAAGACCTGCTATCCCCTCCCAAACTCGTGGTGGTAGCTGTTGATTTGCAGAAAGGAGTTGCCTACCCCCACACATACACGCACCTTTCTCAACCTGGCACAACAGACGCAGCCCTTCTTCCTAAGCAGTCCCCCAAAACAGTTCTTCCTGCCCTATGGGTGACCAAGGGGCAAACTCCCTCTCTCTCTCTTTGATATTTTATCCCCCTTCCTCCTCCGTTGGGAATCTAGATTTGGGGCAGGGTACTGACG
>NW_017731358.1:6442535-6447992 GCF_001890085.2 Hipposideros armiger | reverse complement strand
AGAAGTCCAAACCTCAGGAAGGGACAGTTGCTTTACCAGCCCAGTTTACCACCTGCTTCAGGCATCCCCAGAGTTTGGCAAGCCCGGCTTCATTAGAATCTCTGATTCATTTACTTGAAACAAAACCTGGAGTGTTGACCCCATTGCCACAGACTCACCACCACCTTCTGTCACCTTCCTTAAACCTTTGCAGTAACCTGTACAATGATTACTTCTATTGGGAGCAATTCTCCGCCAACTGCAACAGTGTTAATTAAGCAGAATGTAAATCCAGTAATTAATACAGAATTATCCAAAACAAACATGCTAAAGAGTAGCAAACACAGAATGTGGGAAGGAGTTCTTAGAATTCACTCTTGACCTAAAAATTCCAAACTTACCTTGAACTAAGGTGCCAAGAGGTTAAAAAGTAAGTCCAAATTCTCATGCCTCCGGGTAACAAACCTGGCAGTCTCCTGCCTCCCACCGGAGGGCATTTTCTGGGAGAGCTAGCTACTAGCTACTTCTGAAAAACATGAGTGTAGCCTCTCCCAGAAGTGTGTGTGTGTGTGTGTGTGTGTGTGTGTGTGTGTGTGTGTACAAACCTGTGCACAGCGCTCACACAAACACAAGCCTGGCCTTGCAGCAAAAAGCACACAAACACCATTCACTGCATAAGGATAGAAGAGAATTGAAAAGAAGGCAGCAATCACTTCCAATGTCCTAAGAGTTTCCTGATCCCAGAACCACATGCCCATTGTGCCTAGGGATGGAAAAGAAAAAGAAAATTCCCACCCCAGGAGTCACTTTCAATCTGTGAACCAAAGGCACACTTAGGTCCAAGGAACTGAAGAGTCTCTACATGGCAGCTTTGCCATTGTCCTGAGCTAATGTGAGAGAAGAGAACTTCTTCCCTCCCTTCCTTCCTCCCCAAACACTGAAGTGCCACTCACCATGTGAGGTGGAGAGGTCATAGGAAGAGGAGAAAGCCAGAGCCTTGCAGGCAGGTGGGAGAGGCAGGCATAACCACAGCCAAGTGGAGGGTCAATGACCAGCTCCACCAGGCAGGGCAAGCAAGTCTGCACAGCAAAGGGCCCTTCTAGCTGGAAATGGAAACGGGACAGGCATTCGCTAGACAGAGAAGCGGGAGGGGGCAGAGTATTCCAGGCAGAGGAGATAGCATGTAGGAAAGCACAAAGTGATATAATTAGATTTCTGTTTTGGAAGAATTACTTGGCGCTGGTTAACAGATTCAGAGAGAGCCGAAGCAGTAAATGTGAGCAGGTGCACTGTGTGGCGGAAAGAGCACCGCACCAGCCATCAGGGCTTCTCAGTTCTGGGACCAGCTTGGCCACTGACCCGCTGAGTGTCCTTGCACAAACCTCTTAACTCCTCTGACCTCAGTTCCTCGTGGATAAAAGGAGAGGGCTCAATCAACTGGTTTCTGAGGTCCTCCTTGCACACACATTCTAGTATTCTAACTCTGCCAGCAGGTACTTCTTTAAAATTATGTCCTTTACCATATTTATGCACTTGGACCTTTCCACGTGTGTAGCACTTGACAGTTCGCAAAAGTATTTCCCATACAATAACTTTTAACCTTCACACCCCTGCGATGGAGATAGCTACACTGCTGCTGTAGGTGAGCTTGTCCAGCCCTGCGACTCATAAACAATGTCGCTATGTTGATGACGTCCAAATTTGTATCTGCCGCTCTGACCTCTCTTAAAACTCAGATGCAGAGAACCAGCTGCCTGCTGTTCCCCTCCATGTGAACATCTAATAGGCGTCTCAAACTCAGTATGTCCAACACTCAGCTTCTGATTTTCTTTCCTCAAACCAATTTTCCTTCCAACTTCTCCACCCTGGTAAATAAAAACTCCACTCTTCAAATTCCTCAAGACCAAAATCTTGAAGTCATTCCACACGGCACACCTGACCCATCAATAAATACCATTGTTTCTATTTGGAAAATGTTTTCAGAATCTGATTACTTCTCACCAGCTCCTCCACTAGCACTTCAATTCTCTTCTTTCACCGAGATATCTGTTCTGCCTGCTTCCACCTTTACACATACAGTCTGTTGTCCACAAAGAAGCCGTCCTAAGTCAGAGCCTATCAATTCTCTGCCCAAGAACCAACCTTTTATGGCTCTCCAGATCAGTAAAGGAAACGCCACATCCTCACCAAGTCCACCAGGCCCTTTCCTATGTCACCTTGGCAACCCTCCCTTCCTTCACTTCTTTTCAGCATCACCAGACTCTCCATTGTTTCCCAAACACCTGAGGCCAGCCACCTCAGGGCCTTTGCACATGTTCTCTCTGCCTGAAAAGCTCTTCTGTCAGGTGTCCACGTAGGTCATTCCCTCACTTCCTTCAGTCTCTGCTCAAATATCAGTTCATTCGAGAGGCATTACAATCCTTTCAAAAGTGGCAAACCCCAGCCCCTCTCAATCATCACCTGANCTTCCTCGGCGGGTCCGGCGCCCGCTTCCCTCTGGGTTCCCGCCCCGCTCGGGTCCTAGATCCCCTCTACGGTCTCCATCCCTCCCTGTGCCCGAGCGCGCCCCCCCCCGCGCCCCCGCGCGCTCCCTCCGAGCTGGATCTCCAGCACGACGTGAGCGGAAAGTAAATGGGCAGCCCCAACCACAAAGACAAATTGCCTTGAAAAAAATAAATCAAGAAATCACCGTTTGTGTCCGGGTTCCCGCCGCCGCACCCCTCTCCACTGGCAGAGGCGGGAACTCCCGGCTCCCGAGCCGCTGCATCTGGGGCCTGGCCGGGCAGAGTTTGGACTCCACAGGGCCCTGCCAGTGGAGGGGGTCGGGGAAGAATCCGGGCCGGGGCCCCGCAGGCAGCGGCGGAGCGGGGACGTCCCGGAGCGCGAGATTTCACACGCGAGCGGGCCATGCGTTCCCACGCGCCTCGCCGCCCACACTCGCCCTCCACCGGGTTTACTCGCCGGCTCACTCTCTCAGCCTCCATCTCAGCGCCGGTATCAGCGCCTCCTCCCTGCTCTCTCCCAGCCTTTCATTCGACCGTCCCCTCCTCCAGGCCCGAGCGCCGGGTCCCCATCGCGGCTGTAGCCCAGACGCGCCGACCACCACGAGGCGAGGGCCCTGTGCAGCCGGACCCAGAGCGAGCGGGCGGCGGGAAAGCGGCAGCGCCGAGGGCGCCCAAGCCGAGGTGGCAGAGGGCGGCGCAGAAGCTCGGGGACCCCTCTTCCTCCCGCCCGCAGCCTCCGTCACCTGGTTCCAACTTGCCAGCGCCCCTGGGCCCCTACTCTCTTCCCACGCCTCTCCCCGCTGAGTTGCTGAAGTTTGCAACTTGCAGCCCCAGCCTTCGCAGGGGAAGCTCCCGAGACTCACCTCCGGGCTGCGGGCGCAGGTGCCCGGTTCCCGGTGGTGGCTCCCGCCTCCCGGAGCAAGCGAACCAGGAGGGCTGGCGACCGGTCTGGGAATGGGGCGGCCGCGCAGGAACGGCCCCCCGGCCCTCGGCTCGGCGCTCTGGTGCAGTCCGGATCTGGGTCCGCGCCCGCTACTTTCGGGTATCTCCAGCAGCCGCTGGACGCGCGGCCGACCCGCGCGGCTCCGCGGAGCTGGGCTCTTGCAGCAGTACCCGCGCTCCAACTAGCTCCCGACCGGGTGCGCGGGTGAGAGCGGGGAGGCGGAGACCTAGGGATCTGGAGGGAAGGAGGGAGGGAGAGGCGATGGGGGAGGAGTTGGGAGCCAGAGGAGAGAAGGAGGGGAACAGGAGCGAAAAGGAGGAGGGGGTGGAGGGGACCTGCCTCGGCGGGCACTTCACTCGCCAGCCCCCAGGCGCGCGCAGGAGCGCAAGGGGGCGCCCTGCATCTCCAAGCCTCCCGCTCCGCGGCACGTCGGCCACTGGCCTGCGAAATGTGTGTTATCCAGAGGGTGGACAGAAGTCCCGCGCCTCCGTCGGCAGTAGAGCGGTGAGGCCCCGGTCTCCGAGCCTTTGCTACCTTTTGCCACGTCCTGCGTTACCGTCCACGGTAACTCCCATGTCGAACCTGACTTCCTCCCGGGGTCAGCCTACTCGAACCCTGCCCACCCAGCCTTTGGGGGCTGAAGATAGTCTCCCTTCCCCATCCGACTCCCGACCCCTCTGGATCCCAAATTCCTAACCCAGTTACCTAGGAACTATCTTCCTGCCTGTGTATTCGAAGCGGGGAAGAACCGCTTACAACACAGGGGAAATCCTTATTGCAGTTGAAGGGAATGGGGCAAGGCTTCTGGGCTGGACTGGAAAGCCAGAACTGGCTGGATTAGGGTTAATTTTACAAGCTGCACGACCTTGACTGAACCTCTCCAAGCCTCAGTTTCCTCCGCTGTAAACTAGGGTTGGTAATACCCAACCTACAGAACGATTTGAAAACCAAGTAAGGGCTACAGTGAGTAAAATAACACCAGGAACATTGGGAGGGCATCCAAGAGATTAACGATCCTGGGAGGCGGTGAGTACTCTGAGCTGAGGAGGGAAGCTTAGCGCAATCACATCAAGCAAGGCTGCATTGTTGACAAGTTTAATATCTAGTGTTTCTGGTGGCAAGAAAACGGAGGGAAAGAGAGGAGGCAAGCTTCAAATCCTATCTGACTGAGCTGAGAAAGAGACAGAAAGGGAGCCCTCTGCTGAACAAAAAAAGGTATTTAAAATAAAAAAGGTGACCTAAGAAAAGAAAATGCAAGAATGGAGGAGAAAGACAAAGGACCTGAAAAATTAAAGCCCGAAGAAGTGTGATTTTAAGAGATAAGCAAAAAGAACTGGAAATAAAAATAGATACGTTGGAAAAAGGAAAACATTAAAAGGTTCCCTACAGTATGCCAGAAAATGAAGAATTAGAGTGAAGCATTTTCCATAACAAAATTCTGGGTAAAGGAAATTGCAGATAAAGCAGAGGAATGGAGATAGTAACAGCCTCAGAGATACACCTCCCAACACACACACACACACAAACACACACACACACACACACACACACACACACACACACCCTCTGAACCAAGGTGAGAAGCAGTTTGACCAGGATGATGATGATGATGATAATGGGGGGGGGAGATATCTAAGCAGGGAGTTTATGAGATACTCTAAAAAGGAAATCAGGGCACAACCTCAGAAACAAAGAGTTTCTAGGGCAACAGAAATGCTGAAACTCATAATTTGCAGAATGGAGAGGAACTTGCAAAGGTAAGACACACTCTGGACCAGAGGAGAGAGATATAGAGAAGGAAAAAGAAGAAGAAAATAGTTGCATCAGGGCGTACCGGTCTGGTAGCAGATCCATTTAATTAGGGGTAGAAATCAAGTTGGAAGAGGTAATGCAGGACATCGAGTCCAGACCTATAATTTTACAGACAAGAACAATGAGATCTAGAGAGGGGAAGCAACTCTCCCAGAGTCCCAAACTGGGGTGGGGACCAGTTTCCTAATCCCCAGTCTGGGACCCTTCCACTGCTGTGAG
>NW_017731358.1:6429938-6436518 GCF_001890085.2 Hipposideros armiger | reverse complement strand
GCCTGGGGGAGCTTTTGAAGATGTCTGTATCTGGACCCCAGCCCCCAGAGAGTCTGAGTTAGCTGCCCTGGGTGGGGTCTGGGGGACTGGTTTTTTGTTTTTTGTTTTTCAGCGTTCCCAGATGATTCTAATGTACAGCCAGGGTTAACTGCATGGGGCATTAAGGCTGAAAATCTCAGCTTCCCTGGGCTTGAATCTAGGCTCTGCCATTCGCCAGCTGCATGATGATCAAATTACTTAATCTCTGTTTCTTAATATTCCCATTCTCAAACATGAGTGAGAATAATTCGTACTTCACGGAGGGTTGCAGAGAGGATTAAGAAAAATACTGCACATAGTGCCTGGGGCTCGCTAAATGTTAATTATTTTTTTGTTATCAACTGAGTCTGTGTAAATTGGCAGAAACGGGGCAGATGAATTTAACATGGCACGTGCAAGTATGTTTAAAAATAAACAAATCCAAACTTTGTGACTAACGTCTCTGTCAAAAGCCAGAAAAGGGCCTGTGTCTTTGAAAGCATTTTCCCTTCCAGTTCATGAGTTTGAAGAACTGCTTTGCTCCAAAGGCCAAGAAAACACGCATCAGGCATCAGCAAGGGGGGAGACTGAAAATAACTGAGTCCACGCCCTTGCATTTCCCTAAACATGATACACCCTCCCCTCCTTGATTTGTGGTGAGTCACTGAGCATCTGGAGGAATATTCTGACACTGGAGAAGGAATAAAGATAGAGCAATTGAAGGCTACTAAAGGAAGACAGGCCATAAAGGTTAGAATTCTCTAGACTGAAAAAGGAGACGATGGGGATCAGTAAACTCATCCATAACCAGGAGGAGGCGAACAAGGACTGATTCAACCCAAACACTTGCTGGAGGGGAAGATGAGTGAGAAACAGTTAGAACAAATAAAAGAAATGGGTAATAAACTTGTGAAACGCATCAGTCCACGAAGTAGTACATGACGGAACTATAAATGAAGTCGCAAGGGTCCAGGCAAATTACTGTCAAAGAGCTGTAAATGGGTCCCCAGGGGCACTGACATATGCCCGCCTTGAAGGTCGCTATTGGGGAAGGCAGTGGCCATGTCCTTTCCAACAATGGGCTGGAGAGACTGTGGTCTGACCGGGATGTGCATTCCAATTTTCTTAGAGTCTCTAAGGAGGGATTTGGCAAAGGGTCAGGAATGAATATGAATGTGCTGTGTTCCAGGACAGTGAGAAAACTGGTTTGGCTGGAGTCAAGAAGCTGTGATAGGAAGTAAGGCGGGGTTTGTCTGGATATGAAAGACTGGGTTAGAGTATCGAGGGAACCCAGAACCGGTGCTGAGGGGCTGCAATTAGTATAAATGTCACAGAATGCTGTAGCTCTTCTAGCCCAATGCCTTCCTTTAAAGAATGGAAAAACTGAAGCTCAAGGAAATAAATTCACTTGTCCAGGTCTCATAACATGTTAACAGCAGAGCAGAGATGAGAATCCTGAGACTTTTCCACCACACCTCATGATGGACTAGGTCTGGGAAGGGCTTTGGAGAAAGATCATTACTAAATCAGTGACCTTGAGCAAGTTTCTTAGCTCCTCGGAGCCTCTGTGAAATAACCTAACCCCATTAGCTTGGGATAACAGTAGAGACTTTGCAGAAGTCTCTACAAAGAAATACAAATCTGTATTTCTCAGGCTCCACATCCATTAGGACTGTGGGAATTGTAGCTTTTCCCTGATTTTTCTCATTGAATCCTTGCAAGCCCCAGCATGGATCTCAGTCTGGGCCCAGTCCTATCAACTTCTCTTGCTTTATCCCTCCTCCTTGCTTTGGCTGTTTGGGGTAATATCCCCAGCCTCTACTGATGTCCCATTTGGGTGCCCTCCTGGTGTCCAACAATATTGCTGAGTCATGTCTTGGTGTTGGCGTAGAGTGCGTGGTCTCCCGGGATGCAGAAACCACTGGCCTAGGATTTCTCTTACTGTCCCTTCTTATTGTTTCTTGAAAATGGAACCAAAGCAAGTTTCAGTATTTGTTTGTCGTGTTGTGCAGCTGTCATGCCTTAGGACTGGGGTCTGGGTTACAAGACAGAGTTGCATACACTTTGTTACACTTGGAATTCACTCTCCTCCAAAACTGGTTCATTGCCCTTGAATTTCTCGCAATGGTATCCACAGTGCCTAGCATAGTATTGGGTACATTGGAGACGTTCAGCAAATATTTGTTGAATGGATTAGTGGGCCAATTTCTCTCTTCCAGTGGATTCTCTCTTCAAGCTTAGACAATTAATTTTTTCCCAGGAGGCTCAAACCAGTCCCTTCATCCTCATCCATCTCATCTTCCCTGTAGCTGCCAGATGGGCTTGTCTGGACCTTAGGGTAATAAGGCTTTAGCTTCCGGTCAGGCCCTATAAATCTAGGGTGCGTGCAATGAGATAACATAGATAAACGTGTCCAGCATAGAGCCTGAGATATCATAGATAACTCAACACTGTAATTCCTTTTCTTTCTTTTGCCTATTAGGATCACTGACTCAGAAGGGGGGAAAACATCAAAGGCTTCACATGAAGAAATTGATTCAAAATGAAAGCAATTTGGTGTCAGGAAAATTATGGTGCATACACATCTGACATAATGTGGGTAGTTCTACTCGTTGAACCTTAAAAGGGCTACAGGGATTTTATTTATTACAATCTTACTTTAGACCTCATCTCTTTCCAAAGAGAATTGAAGGCAAGTATAAAAAGTTAGAAAACAAACACTTATGTGAAGAAAAGAAGGAAAAGAAAAATAAACGTATCAGCGTTGGGTTGGTTCATGTGATTTAAGAATTTAGAGAGTGAAAAGTGAGGCTAAGAACAGAGTGGCAGGTCCCTGGTGCAGACCCCAATGACTGGGGAGGGTGGAGATGGTTCTCAGCAGATGACCATGTCACAGGTTGTGTGTTTGGGATGGAGATCAAAGAGGTCCATCTGTGAGAGTTCCTGGGGGAGGCGAAGTGCTTGGTATTTCTTTGATCAGTCCAAGATGTACAACGCTGGTTAAATAGCAACAAAAGAGATATGGTGGTAGATTTTCACTTGGCAATAAAAAAATACTACTCTTTTGAAGGAGGCAATTTGTACTAATATGACAGAAGGATATTTGAGATGTTAACCATTGTGTTTTTTTCCTCTCCTCCTTTTCCTTTTCTCCATCTCATTTTGGCCTTGAGGCAAGGGGAGCCCCTGCATTTTCTAGACCTTGGGAGTGGCACAAGAACATCTAGTTCCTATGAGTGGGGAGAGGGAGAAACAGAAAGAGAGAGAGAGAGAGAGAGAGAGAGAGAGAGAGAGAGAGAGCCTGCCAGAGCGAGCTGGAGCCCTGGGAGAGGTGTCTCAGGATGAGGGGACATGCAGCAGAGGGATGTGGTCTGGACTGTCTCCACAGCTAATCTGATGGACATGTGACCACAACCCAGGCATCCCCAGCACCCAGCAGTCTCCATTCAAAGGAGGACTAAATATTACCCCAGCCAAGGCCAACTGTGAGGCCCGTAAAAACTGCAGACAGACACCGCCATCCACCTATAACACTGCTGGGGGAGCATTTGCAGAATCCTGTCTTTCTCCAGCACCTCAATACCACTCCCAAGGGGAAAGGGGAAATCATCTTGAATTGACTAAGTTTTACATAAGAAAATGGCTAAGAAGTACTGGATTTTATTGAGTTGATTTGAAAGTAACTGGAATGCGTTTCTTGCATCAAGCAGAATAGGGGCTCAAGGTTAGACATTAACTTGAGTTATAAGAAAATGAAGTTACATGTTTGCACACCATAGTCTGTGGATGTGAAACTTGTACTGCTATTCTGTTTTTTAGTGTCCCTGTTGCCATAGTAACACACCTCAAATAACCAGAGGTTTAAGCTTCAAGAATAGTCCCAAAATGGAGATGAAAGCTATTTCTAATGGCAAATTGTCCCTGGACATGGAGTAACAATAAAAACAGTAAAAGTAGAAAAGGTCTGAATTGCTCACACGAGACTGATTGATTCGTATGCCAGAAGCCCTTAGAGTCTCTTCCGTCTTCCACCACTTCTAGGTTGTGTGACCGTGGACAAGTCACTTAACCTCTCTGAAACCAAGACCTGTGGTGGGAGAATTGTGAACATGCTTGGGAAACCATGATGAGCTGCACACGTGCAATGCATAATTCCTGATCAGATGACTACTTGAGGTCACACTGGGTTGCATCTGTCTCTCAGTCTCTAATACAGTGTTTGGCATGTGCTATATGTTCCTTACGTGTGTAGAGCTGAACAGAATAGGTTGACAACAGTAAGATCAAAATGCTCCCTGGGAAAATGAAGAATACAGAGAGGAAGGAGAAGAAACAGGGCAGGAAAAAGAGCAGAATGAGGAGAACAGGAAATGGTGAAAAAGTCAGGTAGGAGCACTCCAGAACCAGCCCCACTAACTGTGTGGCCTTGGGCAAGCTAATTCATCCTCCTGGATCTCATCTGCCAAATGGGAATAAGAATAGCACCCACTTCATAGGATTCATGGGAGGAGTAAGTGAGTTAGCGTAAGTCAAGTAGCTGGTACACAGTAAGAGCTCTGTTAGCTATTTCTATTATTAGACATATCCACAGGGCATATGAAAAATAGGTACTCTCATTAATAATTAAAGAAATGCAAATGAAAACAAAATGCCACTGTCACCTGTTGGCAAAGATTATTTTTAAAAATTATTTACAGTTCTTGAATCCTTTCACAGTCTATAAAGATGTAACTGAAATGTTGGGGATGGTGATCGGGGAGGAAAGAATTCTTTTAAGAGGATTTCTTTTCTTTGACGAAAGGTGTGCTGAGAGTTGTATGTGTGTGCGCGCGCACACACACCCCGTCATGGGTGGGATGCCAGTGCCTGTCCCTCAAACTGCTCAGGGTTGCTGGGGAGGCTGAGAGCAGCAGAGTTGCTCTGAAAGAGACACAGCAGGGAAGTCTCAAAAAAAAAAAAAAAGCATGAAAATGCCCAGAAGAGACAGAGTCAGCTTTAAATATTTGCTGTGCTAAGGGGAGCACGAGGCCATTTTATGATGCTACCAGTTAAATACAAACTTTTCTTTTCCTCCATCCCACTCCATCTTCCCCTGCTGTGACCATGGAGGGATGAGAAGCAGCAGGTAGCGAGAGGAAGAAAAAATAGGCTGACCGCTCTCCTTGCTAAAGGCAGACAGCTTGCCTGCAACCCACCCCAGTTGGAAAAAGGAGGGGAAAAGTTTTATCTTTGAATGAAGATGAAAGTGCTAATAGAATTAACATTCTATGGCTGAATTTAAGATTGTGGCTGCCTCTTAAAGGGAGCATAGGGTGTGTGTTTCTTTTAATCTAGAAGTGAGTGCAGTTTATACTTCCTGGGATAGGGAGTAAGTAGATTTCTTTCACTAAGCAGGTTTAAAGAGACAGGGAAAGCAGCAACAATGTTGTTTTATTATTTCCTCCTATGAGTCCTGTTTACTGCTTGGGTATTGTTTCAGGCAGTGCTCAGCTGTTGCTGCGGTTGGCTGGATTAGCCTGCCCAGCATCCGGCCCCTTCTGGTAACAGCACCCTGATTTCCCTGTGGGAAATGACTGCCCCCCACCCATCCATGCTGCAAGTTTGGTAAGCATGTTAATCAAGGTGCCCACTCCCTCTGGCTTAGAAAAAGACACGTGCCCAAGCTAAGCCAACCGGACTTTCTCTCTAGACTCTGTTACTTTGAGAGCAGGATTGACGTGCTGGAGTTAATTCATCCCAGCAGCTGTGATTAGTCCTTCTACCAGATCTCTGGAACTTCCCTGGATTCTAGGCTTCCCATGTCCTTTAAATAAATTCCTTTTTCACATAAAGTAGCCAGCCGTTGCCAGCATCTGCTGTTTGCAATGGGGAGATCCTAAGTGTCAAGCTGGAGGGAAACCATATGTGCCAGGAAAGAGCTGGTGATGTGACAAGTGTCATCCTGTCAGAGGAATGACAAAGTTCAGCTAATGAAAATGTCACAGAGCACATCTCAGCTTTTGTGGAATGTGGACAGTTATAAATGGTGGCAGGTAAGTAGGTAATCGATTGCCAGACATATAGGTAGATATGGATACAATTTTTATTTCTTATGTCATATAGTCATCCTCTCTCTGGCCCAGTGCCAATTGGAATGGCAAATGGATTTGAATGAGCAAGTGTGGTTGATGACGTCATGTACTCTCTGAAGGGCTGCATTTCAAAATGAGACACAGAATTAGAAGGTTATACCAAGTCAGTGAAAAGTAATCACTTTGTCATGAAGTTGTAGACCAATTTTGTGGTTTTTTTCAAGGAACTCTTTTCTGAATACTGTCTCTCTTGAGCAGTTTTATAGTCTTTCTGAAACCTTTTTGTTATACTGTGAGGCTTAATGATCGCTATCCCAGTAGGTGAATCAAATGTCCTGGGGTTTAAGCAGAATAAAGTAGATTAAAATCAAGAAATGTGTGTTGAGCCCTGTAGCAGACATTGTTGATGCCCTGCAAACAGCCATCTCCTCCACCACTTCTTTGCTGATAGGTTATGTGTACTGTTCAGATATCAGGCAGTCATATGTCAG
>NW_017731358.1:6398465-6427658 GCF_001890085.2 Hipposideros armiger | reverse complement strand
CCCCGTCCTCATGGAACTTACTGTGGGAAATACAGGCATTTCCTGTGGGGAGTACAGGCACTTCACAAATAACCACCCTGATAAATATATGATATAATTCTTGGCTCCTTTCCCTTGTGTTATTAGAAAAAGGCTAATTTATGTCCTATATAGACACTCGGGAAGCTAGAGAAGCATCTTAATGCAGTTAAAGGTTAAGCCCTGGCACTGCAACAGTTAAACTTTAGTCATGTGGAAAATGTACTAATCCCAACAGTTTATTCCCTCCTGCCAGATGAGTGAGGCATCGCTGTGTGTCCTTGGGCCTTACGTTTCCCATCATCACCTTTATTGCTCTCTTTAAATCCTGGGGTTTCAATTTCTCTTCCCATCAGAATGATTCTGCTCATAACAGCCCCAGACCTTGCTCCCTGTGATTCTGTGGCCCTGGGCTGGTGCATCCACATCATGTAAGAAAGCCATTCCTCCTGAGCGGAGGGCTGCACAGACCCCAAGGAGCTGTGTTGTCACTGATTTACGACTCCTGGTCCTCTGCCTGTTGAGAAAAATCACTTTATCAAGATGAGGAGTCGGCGGTGGGGGTAGATAGAGCAGGGTTTCCTGTTTGGCTCCGCACACTCTGCTGCATATTCCAGAGGCACTTATATTTACAAGTCATCAGGGCTGCATGTGAGTGATGTGGAGAGAAATGGCCAAATATTGAACAGAGCTGTGTGATTTGCCTTACATTTATTCAGTTACGTGGTGGGGGAGGGGGAGTGATTCTGATTGCAGAAATAGGCGTGGAGGCAGCCTGCCTGCGGACATTTAGGGGGGATACTTGGCTGTCTCTTAGCGTCCCATTCAATGACTCTGAATGCACTTGGGGTTCACTAGCTTCATCTCCACCGTCACCAATATCACGGTTGTCACATTTCAGAACTGGAAGTTTCTTGAGCATCCTCCTGGTTGAACCCATTGTTTCAGAGATGTGGGAACTAAAGTTCAGAATGGAGGAATGATTCGCTCAAGGTCACAGTGTAGAATTGGGGCAGGGGCTAAAAATCAGATCCTCTGACTTTGAATTCATTATTATCAGGCCTTTTGTGCTGGGCGAATTGCTGGGCAAAGCGCTGGGTGTTGTCCATTGGCCTCAGCATGGTATGTAGTCCCTTAACATAGGGTGCCCCCATATGAAACAGACATGCAAAAAAAAAGTACTTTATATAAGTAGTAATAGAATTATGTTATAAAATCTTGGGAAGTAGGGAAAAGAAAAAATTAGCCCATCCTCCAAATCCACTGTATGTTGGCATTTTGTTCTTTTCCTTTCTAATTTTTTCCTTTTCATCTAGTTTTCTCTGCATGCAGTTGTGACTGTAGTGTATTTGCACAATCTTGTATCCCGTGTTTTCATTTAGCTTTATGGCACAAGCATTTTCCATGTTATTGCTTTGTCTCTATAACCACAATTTTAATGACTACTTAATTTTCCACTAAATAGATGTACGACAGTTTGCTTGCTCATTCTTGTATCATTAGACATTTAGGTTTCTGCAGTCTTCCATTAATATAAATAATGCTGCAATGAACATCTTACACATATAGCTTTCCCCTTATATTTATGTTATTTCTCTAGGATAGCTTCCAACAGTAGAGTAACTAGGCCAATGATTCTGAACAGTTTTATGGCTCTTGATATGTATTGCCAAATTGCCTGCTAAAAGCTCCTTACCAACTTACCAATAAAGAGTTTTTAATAAGAGTCCAAAAGGTGACTAAATGAAAAGTTAACAAGGAATTAAATAAGAACAGCTTTATGTATGCATCACGTATGCATGCTGGGTAAATGCATTCTGGGTTGTATGCTCTCATAGGGTGGGAATCAGAGGAAGAAGAACATAAAGGCCCTCAGGCTTGTCATGTGTTCTTATCTCCAGGCTTCTGGGCTGGAGTTCTTGTGGCTGCACCGCAGAATCACCTGAAATACTTGGCAAACTGCTGATGTCCTGAGCTGGTCCCCAGAGATTCTGATTTAATTGGTCTGGGGTGTGATCCAGCTCTGAGATTGTAGAAGTTCGCTGGGTGATTCTAATGGGTCATCCAGCTCCCCTGTATGAACCCAGAAGCAGGCGGGGAAGCTGAGGAGGTCAACAGAGGAAAAGACTGTGAGTGATGTCCCCAGGCCTGCTTCCTTCTCTGCTTCCTGTGCCCCAGGGAGCCCTCAGCCCATGGGTGCGGACAAGTATCCCCGCTGCTCCTCCCATCCTGAGGCCGGATGTGCCTGGCTGAGTCCAGCTCCCACGAACCCTGACTTTGAAAGCCGGCCTAGGGTTTCCTGTGAGGAGGAAATGTCGAAAAGCACAATGCCAAGGACAAGTGTAGAGTCTCCAAACTGCCAGCCTGAGGGTTCTTCGAAGGATGGGAATCTCAAATGTCCAACTTTGAGGGACGGTCATAATATGTTGATAATATGGAGCGTTGTGCGGCCATTAAATAATTTGTTCTAAAATGAAAAGCTCTTCAAACGCTGAATGAAAGAAGCCAGGTGTAGGAGAGATGTACACAGTGTTCTGATTTGGAGGTAAAAGAACCTGTTGCATGCACGTTCACTTGCATGGACACAAAAGGTGTCTGAAAAGGTACATAAGAAATGAATAGAAGTGGTGGTCTTAGGGGGATGGGATTGGAGGCATAGGAGTGGGAAAATGAAGGAAAGTTGAACTGTTCACCTCAGCCCCTTCTCTACTGCTTGTATTGTGTGTCTCAAGCATGTATTACTTTTCATTTTACTTTAAAAGACTATTATAAGTTATCTAATAGCAGAGGTGAAGGGTAGAAAGACAATAGTAAGAATAATCATCTTGTACATTCCTCATAGTACATCTGAACAGTTTCTAAAAGTGCTACCGCTATGTCTTTTGAGATGACTTGAGTCAGTATTTTTCCTGTTTTATAGACAAAGAAACTGAAGCTAAAAGAAGTAAAAAAATCGCAAGGGCAACAGGACCAGTAAGAAATGGACTGGAATCCAAGGCTCTGACTTTCCAGTCTCTGAACCCAGCATCTTTTTTACAATTCCATCCTTCAGAGATAAACCCCAGAGGAGCAGGATCCTGTTGTCCCAGAAAACAGTGATTTCCATTTGCCATGGCTTTCCCTGCCCCCACCCCACATACATGGGAGCCCTGGGTAGGCATGGAAGGAGGCTAGAGGGCCTGGCTCCTAGAGGAGATGGGAGGTGAATGGCTGGGTAGCTCACCTTCCAGGAGGTCAATGGTAGAGATGAGGCCTAAGAGGACAACAGGACCGTCCCCTGGAGGTTCTATCGTATGGCTCCTCTGCTTCCCAGGGTGTGGGTTGAACAGAGGAGAGAGGCAGTCCGAGGGTGAACCAGCTGCAAGTGTATGTAGCGAGAAAAGGAAATACAGTCATGGATAACTGAAAATGCAACATGCAGTGTGAAGCTTACCAATAGCACTTCAGGCAGCCCATCTCTATCATATTCTGGCAGCAAAGGGTTAACCACCAATCATCACATAGGAAATGAGAGGGGGAGAGAGAGAGAGAGAGAGATTCAAATCCATCAGAGCCCCATAAAACACCACACCTACAGAGAGAATCTTTTAAAGGTCATTTGTGTACCTAGTTTCCACGTGACATGGTCTTCACCTCTCCTCACTAAACCGAGTGCTTGGGGACTTTGGGAGAGGTGCGATTTCCTTACTTCTGTGTCCTGTGCAGCACCCTGCCTGCTGGTAGTATAAAACTCCTCCGTAAACGTATACCAAAGTAAATGAAGCAGACATCATCAAAGAGGGTGATGGCCAATATGCATTCCATTTCACTAATTTATTTATAATTTTATAGACTTTATAAGTTACATATTCTATGATATAAATATTTAATAATATGCTATTCTATTGTATCAAGTTTATAAGTGTCTATACGTTATTAATTAATTTATTTATAAGTTATTTATTATTAAACGTGTGAAAAAGAAGCTAACCTTTACTGTCTCCATTGTACAGATGGAGACTGAGTCCTACAGAGGTCAGGGAGCTTGCGTGAGGCTACAGCGACTGTAAGGGGAAGCCAGGCCCAGCTGAGCGGGTTGACCCAGAGGCTGCTGGCCCTGTCACTGTCCATACCACTCGACAAAGACAGTGAGTTTGTAAGAGAGAAACTGTTAAACCCTACAGTCAAGCAGTAGGAGATTTTCCACAGAAGGACGGGATAGTTGGAGTGGTGGTTCCAGAGGTGGGTTTGATAGGGAAGAATTTGGGACTGTTATGTAAAGAATGAATCTGTGAGGTGTTCTGATGGAAAATCTATCAAGCCACACTTGTGACTTGTGCACCTTCTTGTATGTAGGTTATGCTTCAATAACAATTAAATTAAAATGAACGAGCTAGCAAACGGTGCCCAGGGCTCCTAGTGCTGTCTCATATAGAAAGATGACTGGCTAATTCTTTTCTTTCCCCATCGAGTGGGTGATGGCAGACGTTGGCTCCCCTGGAATCCCTCCCTGCTCCACAGCCTCCTCCACACTGCCACCAAGCTGTCACCCTGAAATAAAGGCCCAAGCAGGTCCTCCTCTACCTACACCTCCTCACTGGCTTCTTGTTACCTCCAGAATAAGTGCCAGGTTCCTTGGTAAAGCCAGCCACGTTCTCCGCCTAACCAACTTTCCAATCTAATCTTTCATAGAAGAGGTGGCCTATGACCCTGGGTTCTAACATCTGCTGGCTGTGACCTTGGGCAAGTCAGTGAACCTCATCTGTAAAACGGAAGTGATGGTGATGCTCTGAGACTGTGATGAAGATAGCAGAGATTATGCACATGGAAGGCAGAGAAGAGTACTGGGCACCCAGTCAGCACTCAGTGAGTGTTTGCTGTCACTTCTCATTTTTCGCTTGACCACTCAGACACCATAGCTTGTTTCCTCACCATTCTCTGACCCCCTCTTCCTCTCTCACCCCTGCATCTTCTTTACTCATCCAAATTCTTTTCTCTCTAATAAGAGTAACTTAACTGTCCCTCCTCCAGAGAGGCTCTTTCTGGGCCTTCTTCCCCCTACTCCCAATGTAGAACTTTTCGATCCTCTGTCACACTCTCATACCTCTTTGTCTGCACTTCCGTGGGAGCACTTATTCTGTGACACCTGCTCTGCTGTTAGTGCTTCCGTGGGGGGACATTCTCCCTTGCTGTGGTATAAGCATCTGCTTGCTCCTCTCCAGGACCCTCCCGGTGAGTGAGTGATATTCTGCAGACTGGGGTGGACAATGCCTGAGATGTTTGTCCAGCAGGTGAGCCAAACAGCCCAGCCCTTTCTCTGAGACATGCCCACTGTCTCCAGCAATTGTTTTATGCAGTGTGACTCCCTGACCCCGCTGCTTCATCCAGCCACTATTGATAGGACTAGGGATGAGTAATTGACCCAACCTGGGCTGATCAGAATATTTAGTGTCGGAATTAGAATGGGAGGGGACATTTGCTGTTGGTCTGGCTAGCACTGCCCCATCCCCTCTGTAAGGAGTTGAATTGGGCTCACACCCCCAAAAATAATGGGACCTTATTTGGAAATAGGGTCTATGCAGATGAGGTCACAAGGGTGGACCCTAATCCAACACTACTAGTATCTTTATAGAAAGAAGAAATCAAGGCACAGGGTCAGATATGTACAAAGGAAAGGTGATGTGAAGATACAGGGAGAATCTATGTCTACAAGCCAAGGAGTACATAAAGTTACCAAGAGCTAGGAGGGAGGCCTGGAACAGATTCACGCTCATAGCCCTCACAAGGAACACCCTGCCCACATCGTGACTTTAGACTTCTATACTCCAGAACTGAGACAATGAATTTCCATTCTAAGCCACCCAGTTGGTGGTACTTTGTTACAGCAGTCCTAGGAAACTATACACACTCCTTGTGGTGAACTTCTCCCCTCTCAGGCATATGGTTCAAGAAGGGCATACTCTTCTCCTCTTTCCTTGTCATGGCTGTCATCGTTGTCATCGTCATCATCATCATCATCATCATCATCATTGCTAACACTTATCGAGCCTTACTTTGAGGTAGGCACTATTCTAAGCACTCTAAATTTAATCTTAATAATGATCTATGAGATGAGTCCTCTTGTCATCCCTATTGTACAGACAAGGAAACTGAGTCACAGAATGGTTAAATGCCAGGTGTCACACAGCTAATAAGTAACAGGGCCAGGATTGACACCCAGGCAGTGTGACTCCAGGGTCTCTGTTCTACCTTCTACCCTTGTCTAGTTCCCCTTTACCTAGCCCAGGGATGGAGATATGCCCCAAATTGGATCAATTAGAGTCCACTCTAAGGATTTTTCTTAAATTGGAATTTGTGGAGTAGAGCCAACCTTCTCAGGGGACAAGACTTATCAGGTGCCATCGGTGTCCTTTAACTTGTAGAAAGGAGCAGGTCTACATTAAGGAAAGAACACTCACAGGCAGAGATGAGAAATGGAGAGGTAAATGACATCCAGTCCCTGTCACCCTCTATCTAGGAGGCCTAGAACCAGCCCTGCTTTTCCCAAAGCTTGTTTGTCAGAGCCCATAAATTCCGCTTTTGTCCAAGCTAGTTATGTTGGGTGTCCATTGTTTGCAAGCAGAAGATTCCTAACTCACACACCTGCAAATTGGAAACTGGGACTGAAAGCATCCATTCCCACTGGGGAGTGGTCTCTTGAGTGGAGAGGATAAAAATAAACCTTGGCTCCTGTGAGGCCGCAATCTTCTGCAAGGGGGTGAGTACAGAAAGAGCTGGGGTCTGCAGGAGAGATGGGGAATCCGATGCTGAGGGAGGCAGAGAGGGGACGGAGAGAAAACATGGAGTCCTGAGAGTTCTCCAGTTCTGAGGCTTGGCGGCCTTCCTCCCCTTGGATTCTGTGAGATCTCCCTGTATCCATGTAATCAACTCCCATTTTCAGTTTAAAGTGGCACATGTGGGTTTCAGTAGGTTGCGTGCAAAGAATCATAAATAATACACACGCAGTAGGAACGCAATACTGTTGAATATAATTGGAGGTTTTTAAGTGAAGCAGTAAATAGGATGGCGACTGTTCCTTAGGAATATTGCTCTGGAGCCTGTATGTAGGAGAGATTAGTTGAATGGGAACAGGAGTAATAATAAAGAAGTCCCCGCAGAGGCCAGTATGAGAGGTGTGCAGGGTCCGAGTGACCAGAGAGAGATGTGGGGGTACTGAGGGAAAGGACTGGGGGGGACTCAGCCACTGAGGAGATGTGGAAGTGAAGGAGAAGGATCTATCACAGGGGCTTGGGAATTTCAGCTGGTACCATTCATAGAAGGAGGGAAAGCAGGAGAGAAGATGAACGGGCTCTCACACAACGACGTTAAGCTGAGGTGCCAGTGACAGAGCTAATTATAGTGGCTGCACAGAAAAAGAAGTGTGTCCTGGCGTTCAGGAGCGGAGTCAGCTTTAGAAGCAGAGCCTGGGGAGTCACCCTCAGCTGAGAGCTGGAGCCGGCAGAGAAACCAAGGCAGCTGAAAGAGCGAATACAGGAAGAAAAGGCAGGAGGCACCTTACTCAGGAGGTGAGGGGATGAAAACCAGAAAGAGCAGTCCAGAGGTAGGGCAGAAACAGCACGTGCAATGTTGAAGACATCGAGGAAGGAGACAATTTCCAGAAGGGCGTTGAGGGGAATGGTGTTCAAAACAGCAGGCAGGCCACAAACAGGCCATTCTCAGGGGCATGAGACAAGGTGATTTAACTCACAGAAGGAAGAGATCATGGGAAACCCCCAAGGGAGCAGAGAGTGGGTGATGAGGGTAGAAGACAGATGGCAAGGCGTGGGGAGAGGTGGGCTGTAAGTAATTTAATGCCACAGCAGTCTGCAGCTGCTTTTGCCTTTTCAGGGAGTGGTGAGGATTTTACAATTCGGAAAATCTTTGGACAGCCTACTTGAGGGAGAAAGGTGAAGCCTTCAGGACATAACCTGGATGTGCTGGTGAGATCAAAGGAAACCTGCACTACTCTGCCTGACATAGGGACAGGGGATGAGAGGTTGGGGCTGTGGGTTGGAGGTAGAGGGAGAAGATGTAAAGAAGCGGTACTAGCTGGGTTCTTAGTTGCAAACAGCATAAACTGATCCTGAGTAACTTAAGCAGAAAAAGTATTTACTGGAAGGCTTTTTGGTGGCTCACAGAATCCAGAAGTGTATTAGCTATTCATGCTACATAACAAATGATCCCAAAAGTTAGAGGCTAAAAACAACATGCAGTTAGTATCTCAGAGTTTCTATGCATCAGGCATTTGGGAGCAGTTTAACCGGCTGGATCTGGTTTTTTGGCTTCTCATTAGATTGTAGTCCAGATGTCAGTTGGGGCTTCCGTCATCTGAAGTTTGACTGGGGCTGGAGGACCTGCTTCCAAGATGACTCACCCATTTGTTTTGTTTTTGTTTTGTTTTTTTGACTCGCCCATTTGAATGTTGGCAGGAAACCCCAGTATTTTGTTGGCTATTGACAGAGGGTGTCATTCCCTCGCAGATGGGTCTCTCTATAAGGCTGTGTGGGTGTCCTCATGACATGGTAGCTGGCCTCCCCCAAAGTGAGTGACCCGAGAGAGAGAGAGAGAGTAAGGAGGAAGTTGCAATGCCTCTTATGACCTAGTCTTGCAAGTCACACATTGGCACTTCTTCCATATTCTATTCATGAGAAGTGAGTCGCTAAGTCTAGCCCATCCTTGGGGAGGGAGTTAAGCCCCAGCTTTTGAAGAAAGGAGTGTCCAAGAATTTGTGGACATATTTTTACATGAAAACCATCTCAGAAAGGTTGAACAACTAGACTTGAAAAATAGTCTGGAAGCTGGATATCCGGTAACCCAGCCAAGGTCACACCAAAGGATAGCTGGTTAGGGGTGGACACCTCGGGCGCTGCTGCCCAGGCTTGGGTGCTTCTCTTATAAACATTCCCTGCTTTTTGTAGCACTTGCTCCAAACACAAAAATCACTGGCTTAAGTAGCTGATTGGTTGAGTTGGATCCTGGTACCCATATCTCGCCTGCAATATGGCCTCTGGGGCTTCAGTAATATGAAGCAGGATCTTGACTCCCACAAGAGCTACATAGTTGCAGATCCCCCAAACACATATACCTCACAAGAGCAATGCCTGTCACAGAAGGATTCCTGTCTGATTCTCCAATGGGCGTCTGATAATTCAATTCTGACACTAACAGAGTTAGGGTAGATCCCCACAGGTTAAGAGCTCAGTCCTATAAGACTGCCCCTACTTCAAATGCCAGCCACAAATGGTGTCCCCAGGAGACCCACATGTCTGCCCAGTCAACTATAAGTTTGGGGATTCCCACCATCCTCTAAAGGTTTGGTAATTCACTAGAGAGACTCACAGAGCACAGGAAAACATTTTACTTATGCTTACTGATTTATTATAAAGGGTACCACTCAGAAACAACTAAATGAGCTAGGTATCCGCGGCGCAGGCACGCAGAGTTTCCATGCCCTCTCCACGTGCACCACCTTCCCAGAACATCAGTGTGTTCACCCACCCAGAAGCTCTCCTGATCCTTATTGTTCAAGAGTTTTTATATCTCAGTCTCCAGCTCCCTATGTCTCCCCGGAGTTGGAGGGGGCTGTAAATCCCACCCTCTAGTCAAGTATTTGATCTTTCTGGTGACAAGTCCCATCCAGAAGCTGACTAGGGGCCCCACCCTGACTCAGTGATTAGTATAAACTCAGGTGTAGTCAAAAGAGGCTCTTTATGAATAACAAAGGACACTTCTGTCACCGCTCGGGAAATTCCAAGGGTTTCACTAGCCCTGGGCCTGGAACCAGGGACAGAGACAAATATATTTTTATTATACTACAGCTCCAGAGAGAGGCGATGCAGCCCCATGGTAATGGGGGCAGCAGGGGGTCTGAGGAGAAGCCACAGCCATGGGGGAGTTCTTCGGAACAGAACACCATGACTTTTAGTATTTATTCCAGTTAGGTCATTTGCCATTTGTGGTGTTGCCTAGTAATTGCATGATAATATAACTCTCCTTGGTAATAAGTAAACCCTTCAAGAAAGCTCTGCTATATCCTTGCATTTGTGCTTGCCTCAGAGAACGAAAGGAAAGAGGGGCTGCATCATATTTGTGGCAGCACAAGGTGCAGAGAAACCAAAGTGCCAAAGAGATTCAAATGCTTCAGTGGAAACCAGATATTGGAGTTCTCATCCTTGAGACTTCCTGGAATCCCACCCCTGACTGTCCCTAAGACTCTCCAGAGATATTTGATGAGGGAACGTGTTGGGTTTCCCATCATATGTGGGGTGAGGTTTTGAGTCATTTAAATATAATCAATAACAAAAGGACGATCCCACAAGGTAGAAGATACAAAGATATCCTGAATTTTGACACTTGGATTTACATATAAACTTGAAGTCTTTGGTAATGTGAATGTTGTTGTTAAGGAAGAAAATGGTGTCATCCGAGGTCAACTCTGGATTTAGTTTTAGCCAAGCTGAAGATTTTTTTTTTTTTTTAATAATAAGCTGGAGCCTGGGGCCCTGAAGGTGAAGCCAGTTTAGAGAAATAAGTTCTAAGAAAAAAAGAGAAAGTGAAAAACACAGAGAGGTCAGGGATATAATTCTCTAGGAGATCCTCTGACCAAGAAAAGAAGTCAGAATGCATAGCGTTAGGGTCTCACCCAGGGCCCAGGCTTCTGAGGAGGCCGAAAAGAACACAGGCCAGGGGTGTGTGGCTAGGATGGCTGGGTAGAGTGTGTGTGTGTGTGTGTGTGTGTGTGTGTGTGTGTGTGTGTGTGTTGGGGGGTGCAATCACATGGGGAGAACTATTTGTCCTAACTGAAGGCTGAGGGATTGGCTTGAAGGGCCACAGGTCTAAGCAGCCTGCTAGCTGGAGCTAGGAGAGGCATGTGGAAAAGAGGGTGAGACAGAAGACGTAAGGACCAGTGCCCGAGAGGGCAAGCAGAACCGCACTTTTTCCTGTGATGTTTTCTTAATGAAATGTCAGAGGGAGGCCCTGCAAATAAGCTTATGATGAAGTTCAACCGATGTTCAATAATGAGTTACTCATTATTATTCAATAACAAACCACACTCTTTCCAGGCCAGCCAGAGAAACAGGGGCTGACAGAGACACCCTGAAGCTGTCCCTGCTATACCCCTGTTTTGTTTTGTTTATTTTTTAAGATTTTATTGGGGAATTGAGGGAGGGGAACAGCATTGGGGAATTGGGGAAGGGAAATGGACAAGTTGCTGTCCTTTTCTTCTTCAGTCTAGTTGTGGAGGACATTGCTTCACTGGCTCATATTGGTATTGTGGTCATTGTACTCATCCCAGGTGAGGCAGTATGTCGCCGGCCACTGGACAGCCACTCACAACGGCTCACAGCAGCTCATGCCAGCTGCCGGCCGCTCACACTGACTGCCAGTCACTCACGGTAGCTCATGGCAGCCCATTGCAGCCCTGCTGCAGCCTATGCCATCGCCGGAGACTCACAGCAGTCCAGCTCTAGTTGGAACTGTTGTTTACCATCTTAGCTGTAGAGGGCGGAGCATCACTGGCCCTCATGTGGGATCCGAACCGGCAGCCCTGCTGCTCAGAGCCGGTGCTCCCAAACCAACTCCTAACCAACGCGCCACACGGCCGGCCCTATACCCCTGTTTTTTGGAAGGACACATTCTAACCTAGGTTTGTGAGGGTTCATTTTTGGTGTTAAAATTACTTGATCATCCTTTTCTGTTGTTTATCCATATTAATGTTGAGAAGGTTTCCTTTTCTATGTTGTCAAACCCTCTTGCTAAAGTTCATTTCAAACATTTAAGGAGCTCCTACTATGTGCCAGGCACTAGCCTGATCACCAGGGGACACAAAGATAAACAAGGTAAACCAGATGTAATCTTTGTCCTCAAGAGTTCATATCTACTGTGTGTATATATGTGTGTGTGGGGGGAGGGGGTTGGTGTATGGGGGTTAGGGTGGTTGAGAAACTAGACGCTATAGAAAATTATAATATATTGTAAACAGAGCTATCAAAGAAGAGAAAAATATTCTTCTAGTACAAACGCTAGCTAGATATTTTGCATGTACATCTCATTTAATCCTCAATATAACATTGTGAGGAAGGTATTGTTATCCCCATGTTACAGAATGGGGATCTGAAGTCATGTGACTTCTCTAAGGTCACACAGCTGGTAAGTGGCAGAGACAGGACTCAAACTCATGCCTGTCTAAGGTCATACATAGTTCATGTTCTGTCTTTTTGTGGCAAAATTATGTAACATAAACTTTACCATTTTAACCTTTTTTTTTAAACTGGAGAGTTTTGTTCTTTTGTTTATTTATTTTGAAATTTTGAAATTTTGAAATTTCCTTTTTTATAGTTTAAATTTTTTAAAAATTTTGGTCAAATAGACATAACATAAAATTCACTATCTTTACCATTTTAAGTGTGCATTCTTTAGTGTTAAATACATTTACATTATTGTACAATCAACCTCCAGAACTCTTTTCATCTTTATAAACTGAAACTCTGTACCCATTAAATAACAGTTTCCCATTTCCCCCATTCCCCCAATCCCCGCAACTACCATTCTACTTTTTGTCTCTTATGAAATTGACTATTCTAGGTACTTCATATAAGTGGACACATACCGTATTTGTCTTTTTTTGTGTCTGGCTTATTTCACTTAGCATAATATCCTCAAGATTCATCCATGTTGTAGCATGTGATAGAATTTCCTTCTTTTTTAAGGTTGAATAATACTCTACTGTATGTATATACCACATTTTATTTATCAATTCCATGTTTTGGCTAGTGTGCTACTATGAACATGACTGTACAAGTATCTGTTTGAGACCCTATTTTTAATTCTTTTGGGTACATATCAAGAGGTGAAATTGCTGGATCATATGGTAATTCTATTTTTAATTTTTTGAGGCACCACCATACTGTTTTGCATACATAGCTGCTGCACCAATTTACATTGCCACTAAGAGTGCCTAAGGGTTCAAATTTCTCCACACCCTCACCAATACCTGTACTTTCTCTCTCTCTCTCTCTCTCTCTCTCTCTCTCTCTCTCTCTCTCTTTCTGTTTAATAACAGGCATCCTAATGGGTATGAAATGGTATCTCATTGTGATTTTGATTTGCATTTCCATAATGATTAGTAATGTTGAGTATCTTTTCATGTGCTTATTGGCCATTTGTATATCTTTGGAGAAATCCCTATTCAAGTTCTTTGCCCATTTTTAATCGTTTTTTTTTGTTGTTGCTGTTGTTATTGAGTTGTAGCAGTTCTTTATATATTCTGGATATTTACCCCTGTCAAAGGTAAAACTGAAAACTTTATTTAATATGAATATTTTGCTAAGTGAGAAACAAACTGTTCAAGAACAAGGAGACTTCAAGCTGAAAGTGGTCAAAAGCTTGCTTTAAGCTGTTACAGCTTGGTGTATAAAGCATGAGTGAGAGGAGTACCTTGTTTTCTATTGTGATTGGTTACGAGAAGCTTACATTCCTTTTCATTGCATAAACTTGTCTGTGTAGAATTGATTGGCTAGGAAGCTATAAGATCACATTAACATAAAGAAAGCTGAAGTTTTGTTTAAGGTCGGAGTCAGCATTTTGGGAAAATCAGGACAACTTCAAGTTTTGTTAATGTGACTATGAGTGTTGGGTCTAGGGGTATATTCAAACTGTGGCCCTTGTTTTTTGTTTTTTTTTAATGCCTCTTATCACATATATGATTTACAAATTTTTTCTCCCGTTCTGTGGATTGTTTTTTTCACTCTGTTAATTGTGTTCTTTGATGCATAGAAGTTTTCAATTTTGATGTAGTCCAATTCATCTATTTTTACTTTTGTTTCTTGTGCTTTTGGTTTCATATCCAAGACATTATTGCCAAATCCAATGTCATGAAGCTTTCCCCCATGTTTTCTTCTAAAAGCTTTATAGTTTTTGCTTTTACATGTTGGACTTTGGACCATTTTGAGTTAATTTTTGTATGTGGTATAAGGTAAGGGTCCAACTTCATACTTTTGCATTTGGATACCCAGTTTTTCCAACACAATTTGTTGAAAAGACTCTCCTCCATTTTTAACCATTTTTAAGTGTACAGTTCAGTGGCATTAAGCACATTCACATTGTGGGGCAACCATCACTACTGCCATTCTCCAGATTTTTTTTCATCATCCTACTGAAATTCTGCACCCATTAAGCAATAACTTCTCATTCTCCTCTCCCCGCAACCCCTGGAAACGACTGTTCTACACTCTGTGTCTATGAATTTGTTACATTCCATGCTCTTAGGAACCACATTGCACAGTGGAAATTGTGGGAGCACAGAGAAGGGACACGCAGGCTCAGACTGGTGGGGGTGTTGGTGGGAGAGTGATAAGTGTAAGAAGAGGCTTTTGGAGGTTGGTGGGCTGAGTAGGTATCAGCCAATCAAGGCGAGTGTGGGTGGAGCTGTAGGCCAGCAGACTGGGTGAGCAGCGGCAAAGGCTCGTGAGCAGCACATGGTGCTCTGGGCATTAGGAGTCATCATGCTTGGTCCCTCTTTGGTGGGACTAGATGCTCACCCAAGGGTAAGGATCACTGAATGATTTCCCAGCTGTCTCTTCTTTGGAATTCACCCCTCCTTTTACCTTCCTTATTCAGAGCTGACTTTTCTTTCTTTCCATCTTATTCCTCCTCTTTTAAAAAAAATTTGTAGGGCTGGCCAAGTGGCTCAGTTGGTTAAGAGCTCGCTCAAGAGTGCAAGCTCTGAGGAACAGCAGTTCGATGCCTGGCCTGAGCTGAGCTGCCACTGAGCTGCCAACAGGTGGCAGGATGGCTCAGCTAAAAGAAAAAAAAATGATAAACTTCTTATTGAAATAGAACATAGGTACAGCATAATTTATGAATGTGTGTGATGAATTCTTTTTTTAAGATTTTTATTGGGGAATTGGGGGGATGGGAATAACGCTGGGGAATTGGGGGAAAGGGAACAGACAAGTTGCTGTCGTTTTGTTCTTCAGTCTAGTTGTGGAGGACGTTGCTTCACTGGCCCAAGTTGGCACCATCATTGTGCTCTTCCCGGTGAGGCAGATCAGTCGCTGGCTTCTGGATGTTTTTGTTCTTCAGTCTAGTTGTGGAGGACGTTGCTTCACTGGCCCAAGTTGGCACCATCATTGTGCTCTTCCCGGTGAGGCAGATCAGTCGCTGGCTTCTGGATGTCCGCTCACTGCGGCTGCTGGCCACTCACGCTGGCTGCTGGCCACACACGGTAGCCCATGGCAACCCACTGCCACAGGGGCTGCAGCCTATGCTGTCGCAGGCGACTCACGGCAACCCAGCTCCAGGCTGAGCTGTTGTTCAGCATCTTAGCTGCGGAGGGCAGTGTCACTGGCCCTCATATGTGAGATCTGAACCGGGGCCCTCTGGCATCCCAAGCCAGCTCTTAACCACCGCGCCACTGGGCCGGCCCTGTGATGAATTTTCACAAAGTGAACATATGCGGGTATCCTGTACTCAAATGGTGTAGCAGAACCCCAACAATCCCAGAGACCTTTTCCAGTGACTACCCATACCCTTCCCTCAAGGTAACCACTACCCTGACTTCTAACAAAATAGATAACCTGTGCCCTTTTTGCAACTTGGAATCATACAGAATATACCCCTCTGTGTCTGGCTTCTTTGGCTCAACAATCCTCTTATTTTATTCTGGCCAATTCTCATCCATGTTTGAATGTCAGAAAATGGTCATTGTGTAGTCCTCATCCCAGCTAAGATGATGGAGAGGAACTGGCTACACAAATATAAGGTGGCGTTGCAATTCACAATAAACCACAGGACAATAAGTTTCGCTAGCCTGGCCCATGGGGCTGCTGCTGGAAAATGGATGGTTTCCATTGAGGGCTGTAATGGTGGAGGGACAGCACTTGCCCTATGCTTTTCCTCTAATATTTCAAGGAGAGTGACACTTAGAATTGTTAAACATTCCCAGGAGGGCCATAAATCTCATTGTAGCTACTTTAGATTGCAGAATGAAATGGCCTGTTTTCTTGGCAATTTTTATTTTTCCCTCTCAGTCCCTTGCCCTCTGGTTCTCTGGCTTACAGGCGCATGGCTTCCTTCCTTCCTTCCTTCCTCTCCCAGAGTCTTTCCCCTTTTGGCTATTATATTTCTGCAGAGCTCAGCGCTTCTCCAGACCCAAGAGCTTTAGCCAGTTGTGGACTGAGGAGATACAAGACTTACAAAGGTTCCTGAAGACTAGCTGATTCACCATACCCTTCATTTTTGGACTTTTAAAACATTGAGATATGATTTACATAAAGTACAAATCTTAGCATACAGCTCAAATAATTCAGCTAAGTTAATTTTTAAATATTATGTAGAGAGTCATGTAACCATCTTTTAATCAAGATAGAATATTTCTGTATTGAGCGCCAGAAGGTTTGTTCATACTTTTTCCACCGGTGATCTCTCCTGCTCCCCCCACCCCTGCCACCATGGTAACCCTTATTTTTCTTCTATCACCATAGATCACGCTTGCCTGTTCTTGAACTGGAGATAAATGAAATAATACATATGTACTTTTTTGTGTTTGGCTACTTTGGCTCAACATCATGGTTTTTTTTTTAACATGACATGTTTATTTTATGGATTTACTACTATTTCTTTTACCTGATGTTTTCATTTTTCTAGTATCTCTCAGTTTACTCTGTGTGTGTGTGCATGCGTGTGTGTGTGTGTGTGTGTGTGTGTGTGTGTATGTGTTGTCTCAAGACAAGAAAGATATAGAAACTTTTATTTTTTTGGCATAAACAGGTACAGAACATTACAAGGAGAAGTTTTCACAAGGTAAATTTTCCACTCCCCAAAGATCCTATATAGATTGGAGTTCAGTGAATTAATCTGAAGTGAAGAATTAATAAAAAATTACCCAGAAATTTTTGAGATGAAGTAGCAGTAGTAGGAGAGGACTACTATATAGTAGTCCCCCCTTATTTGAGGGGTTATGTTTTAAGACCCCTCAGTGGATGACTGAAACCTCAGATAGTACAGATCAACATCATGGTTTTGAGATTCATCTATGTTGTTGCATGTATCTGTAGTTCTTTTTTGTGTAAAATATGTTATTTATTTATCTATTTTTCTTTTCAAGGACATTTGGATTGATTCTAGTTTTGACTACTGATTTAGTTTGCTAGGGCTGCCATAACAAACTACCGTAGGTGGAGTGGCTTAAACAGCAGAAATTTACTTTCGTATGATTGTGGAAACTAGAAGTCTAAGATCAAGAGATCAGCAGGGTTAGTTTCTTTTGAGGACCTTTCTTCTTGGCTTGTAGATGACTGACTTCTCTCTGTATCCCCTCACATGTCCTTTCCTCTTGTGTGTGTCCTAGGGTCCTCCTTTTAGAAGGATAGCAGTCATATTGGATTAGGGCTCACCCTGATTACCTCATTTAACCTTAATAACCTCTTTAACGGCCTTCTCTCTAAATACAGTCATATTCTGAGGTACTGGGGTTTAAGGACTTCAACATATGAATTTGGGGAAAGAGACCTAATTCAGCCTACAACAGCTACTCTGAATAAAGCTGCTATGAACATTTTTGTACATATTTTGCACTTGTACCATTGTTGGTTGAGCCAATACACACTCCCATTAGCAATGTGGGAGAGTCCAGTTGCTCTACATCCTCACTGGCCACTTCATTTTACAGACGAGAAACAGAGACCCAGAATGAGAAACAGAGAGGAGGTGAAAGGCCCACTTTCCTATATGCAGATCATGAGCTCGAGGTTGCAGAGCAGAGCATACATGGGAAGCCCTGTCCCCAACCTGCTTCAGGAATTTCTGAAATGCCTCAACACATCATTAAAAAGAACACTGAGAACCACCTAAGGCTCAGGTCTTGTGCTAGGCTCTGAAGTTAGGTGGCAAACAAAAAAGGCATAAAACTTAAATTCCATTTGTAGCCACAGACAATTAACACACACAGCTGAGTAACTAATTGCAGATTGTGAAAAGTGCTGGACAAGGAAGGAACAGAACTTAAGCTAGAGAATAAGGAGTTTAGGGGTGGAGAGGGTAAAATTCCCTTTTGATGGGTTGCTCTGAAGGGCCTGTCTTGGGGGGGGGGCATATAGGAGAGCCCTAAAGGATTAGGAGGTGCCAGTCAGACTAAGGGACAGGGAAAGTATTGAGGCAGAGAAAATAGGAAGAGTATTACTGCTGAAGTGAGAGCCGCTCCAGGGGATAGGGGGACAGGAAATGATGGTCTGTGTGACTGGATCTGAGTGAATGAGGGCAGAGGAGAGGCAGGAGATGAGATCTAGAGGGCCAGGCCCACACCATGCAGGACATCCCTATGGATTGACGTATTTCTGGATATTTCATATAAACGTAATTCATACAATGCATTGTGCCTGGCTTGTTTCTTAGCATAATATTTTAATAGCATGATATTTTTGCGGTTCATCCTCATGTATTAGGAGTTCATCCTTTTTTATGGCTGAATTAATATTCTGTTGCATGGACATACCACATTTGTTTATCCATTCATCCCTCAATGGACACGAGTTGTTTCTACCTCGTGGCTCTTGTGAATAATGCTGCTATGAATGTTGGTGTACAAGTATTTGTTTGAATACCCGTTTTCAATTCTTTTGTGTATATGCCCAGGAGTGGAATTGCTGGGTCATATGGTAATCTATGTCTGACTTTCTGGGAAATTGCCAAATTGTTTCCCAACAGCTCAGTAACGTTTTTTGTTTGTTTGTTTGTTTGAAATGAAAAAAAAGAAAAGGTAGTTGGGAGCCTGGGAGGCAGGGATCAAGGCTTTTACTATCCTTTGCAAGCAGTGCTGGACTTTGCCATTTGCAGGCTGTGTGATTTGGATGAAATTACCTAAGTTCCCTGGGCTGCCTCCTCATCCTCAAAGTGGGGAAAATAAAACTTACTTTTGTGAGCTGAATGAGATCTTGTTTCTAAAGCTCTAGGCACAGAGTAAACCCCCCAAATTTTCCACACATGCTCTCACGTTCCCTTAGGGTCAAGTTCACACCTGCGGGTTCTCCAGCCCAGCTTTGCTGCAAACTACAATTCCCAGCAAACACTTCTTCCTGGCCTCCTCTCCCCTCCTGGTGCGCATGCTTTGGCAGACGTGGCACCGGGAACTCGGAGGCGGGGAGCGGCTGGGAAGTGGCGGTGGCATTTGGACCCGGCGGAGCTGCAGGCGCGGGAGCCGGAGTGGAGACCAGATCGGCTGTGGGCAGCGGCGGCGGGGATGGCGCGGGCCGGGCCGGCATGGCTGCTGCTGCTGGCCATCTGGGTGAGGCTGTGGCGCGGGGATCTGTGCCGGGGCACGTGCGCCCCGGGTGAGGGTCCGTGCTCCCTGCTCCCTGCTCCTGGCCCTTCTTGGATGTGCGGGAAGATGCCTCCGGCTACCGGGGTGGGGGCGTGCATGCCAGGCTGGCGGGGGCCCGGTGGCTGCAGGGGAGACAGCGGGACAGCCCTCGTGCTCCCCCGGTGAAGCGCTCCGGGGCGCCGGGGTTGGAGGTAGCCCGGGGCTCTGGGCGATTTCTGGCAGGGTGCTTGCGACGCGGGCACAACTTTGCGGGGGCGCAAGTCTGGGGGCGGCCACCGGCTTAAGGCGGGACACGCGCGGGTTGGGGGATGCGTGGCGCCCCAGACTGCGGGCCCTACACCTGTGTGAGTGCGGTGTGTGTGTGTGTGTGTGTGTGTGGGGGGGTGCTTTCCACCTGCACTGCCGGAAACCTTGTTTTAGGGCCACCTCGTTCTTGGTTTCGACCCTGGGCTGCCAGTCACCACCTGGGTCCCCGCTCGCAGGGAGGGCAAGGCGGGTAGGGTGGGGTCCTTGAGGAGGAGTTCTGCTTCTATACCCAACTGAGCCCGGCTCCGACCTCGGCCACTTTCTGACTTTGTGTTGCGGCGTATCATTGAAATGCATCTGACTGAGTCTCCTCATTCATGAGATGGGGACGGTAAAGATACCCACCTCACAAGACTGTCCGGAGGGCCGGGTGAGAATCGGAGGAGGAAGCTCTGTAAACTGCAAAATCATACACGAATGGAGGAGGGGTGGGCCAGGGTGCTGGGAGTGGCGGGCAGAGGAGTTTGCTACTTGTGTGTAGGGGGGTCGCCCCAGGGCATCCGTGGGAGAGGTCGGAATGGGTGTGTCCACAACACCCAAGCCCGGGAGTGCGGGGGTGGGAGGGGGGGGCGGTGTTGGCCTTGGTGTTGCTGTGGCTGTGTGATGGGATACTGAGGCCTCCTTCCACATTTTTACCATAACTTCTGGTCTCCCTTATTTTAGGACCATCTTGGCTTCTATTATTCCTGAAGTTTCAGGGAACTTCCTGCTTCTCGCCAACCCAGATTTTTTAGTTGTTTGTTTTTTTCATTTGGGTGTGGCAGGGATGCTGGGCAAACATGAGGAGAAAAAGTTGAGTGTGGATCAACTTCCATCTTCCAATACCCTGCCATTTGGGGATCACCATTGAGGAGTGGCCCCTATTTTCTGGTCATCTGAAGCTGGATGGGGAAGGACGCTCCCTGTCTCCCTAGATCTGACCACTCTCCCTCTGGGAGAGAACCGGGTTGGAGGGGGGCTGTGTCACTTCACCAGCGTCTAGGTGTCTTTTTGACCTTCTACTTGCATTCTGTCCCCTGGGGCCACTTGGCCTGGGCAGATCTCTAGGCCAGGCAGGACTGCTGGACTGTGCAGAGAGGACCATCTCCAGCTTGATTTTCTATCAGGTCTCTGCAATTGGGCTGTTTTAAGAGGCCCCGCTTTCCTCCTTTCTTCCCCTTTCCCTTCCTTCCTGTGAAAATAAAGGGCTTGGCAATCTGACTGAAAAAAAAGTTTCATTCAGCAAGCACTTATCAAACACATTGTTGGGTGCTGGGTTGAATTTGGGGTGGAGAGCAAAATACACATTGTCCCTGCCCTCCGGAGTTGTCCTGGGTGGGGCAGGGTGTCAGACCTGTGAGCAAATAAAGACAATAGCGAGTGCTCATACCCCAAGTGCTGGGATCCTCCAGTGAAGGCGAACCATACTTTCATTCAGAAGGAGGATCAGCCAGTAGTTTTCCTTAGCCAGTGGATTGAGCAGTCTGGAGGATGTGCGGGAGTTAGCTCTTGAGACTTGCCGGGGGGCCCTCCACCGGGAGGTACGGAAGAGCTGATAGCTTTGCTGAGAGCACAAGAAACTAGGAGTCCTCAGCAAGGAACTGACATGCTCTCCTTTCTCCAAGCCCTTGGCTTAGCAGGTGTGAGACCAGGGTGGGCTTCTGTAAATCTAAACTCTGTCCATCTGATAAGGGCTCCCAGGTCCTGGGAGTGAATTGAGTTGCTTTGTTCACTCAATATTTACTGAGGGCTGATTGTGCATAGCACTGGCCTTGACCTGAGGGACATAAAGAAGTATAAAAGGGTCTATGGAGATTTGTGGACAAGGATTAAAGGACTTCTGGCCCTGTCCATAGCATAGAAAGTGATGTTTATAAAGAATATTTATATTTACTAGAACGCTATGTTTATTATCCAAACGTTTCATGATACTAATGAAGAATATCTAAGGACACGAAAAGTGCTTGAGTGTGATAGGGAAAAAGCAGGACACAAAACAGTTTCAGGGTGGCTGAGGATTGCTACCAAAATGAGGAATTAGCAGTGCATCAAAATGTGGACAGGGATTCTTCTGGAAGGTGGAGCTGTGGATGACTTTTGCTGACTTCTTTGCTTAGGCTTTTCTGTTTTTTCCAAGTTTTCTACATGAATATATATTAGTTTTTGATCAGGAAAGTTAATAAAGGAACCTATTTAAGAAGGTTCCTTTGGGGGATCTCAGCCTTCCAGAAGAATACTGGGGTGGAAAGAGTCATGGTCAACACTTGGGACAAGTTGGTTCCAGCCCTTTCAGGCGGGTGTCTCTGCCCCCGGGGCCTGCGCTGGGGGTGACCCCTGTCCTGTCCCCACCCCTGCGGCTGACTGCCCCTTCCTGCTGTCTAGCTCAGCTGTCCCTTCAGCTAACCTTTCCCCAGGCCATCCATGCTGATTGTCTACAGCCTGTATCCTGTCCTCAGAATCCATAAATGTCAGACCTGGAGAGGACTCTGGGTCTGCCCCTGCTCAAGTGGGTCCAGCGTCGGGCCAAGGACTGGAGCTGGGCTGTGACGAAGTTTTCACTGGTCCACAGACAAACTGGAAAAATAACAGTGGTGAATTTTTTTGTGTGAATCCAAATAGTTTCAGTTTAAAAACTTCATTTTTCTGACATGATGTTTATATTTGGGGTGTGTGTGGTTTTATAGTATCCTTTTGAAAAAAGAAAGTAGTGATGGTATATAGTGATTTTTTAAAAAAAAGTCTTTTCTTGATAAAATATATTTTTGAACATATATGACATATTTAAACATATATTAAAAAATGTTTAAAAATATATTAAAAAAATATATCCTGCCAATTTGTGCAATTCAAAAGTCTGAGAACTACTGATCTAATTCAGCTGTCTCATTTTATAAAAGAAAAGTGGGGTTTTGAGAGGGAACGGACTCACTTAAGGCTACCCAGTTCGTAAAGACAGAGCTGGGATTAGAGCCAGGCTCCTGAATTATAAATCAGGGTTCTTCCCACCCCATCTCTGCATCCCCCCCACCCCATCTCCCACCCGCTTCCTGCCTCCCAAGGCACCGCCAGGGTCTCTGCCCTAATGGAGGCTTGAAGGCTCAGAACCTGGTGGGATAGTGGGCGGGAGTGCAGGAAGCAACAGATGTTTGCCCATGTTCTCTCCTGCAGGGCTTTTAATGTACACGTATTTAGATTTTACACCATTATATAGGCTGTAATAGGCTTCTGTGGGCTGGCCTGGGGACCTAATTGCCATTTATAATGCTGTTTGGAACCTGGAGTGCACTTTTCCCAGAGAAATAAACACATTACCAAGGAAGTTTTGAAACAGAACTGGCATACACTCGTAAGTTGGAAAAATGACTACGTGACATATGAGTGGCAAACACTGAGTGCTGTGGATTCTGACACGGGCCAGGTTGGGGACACCAAGTGACCAGAGAAGGGCCCCAGTTCACGACTCCCAAGGAGGGCAGGCCCTGGGCTCTGTGATAGTGGGGTCCTCCCTGTTTTGGCTGTTCGTGTCCCTAGCACTTAGCCTAGGACCTGGCATGCTGTCATCCCCAGTCTGTGTTTGGTTGAAGGAATTAGTGTTGCAGGCAGAGAAAGGAAACAGACAGAAATGCGGGCAATGAGAAGTGATGGGCCAGGCTGGCTGGAAGGGAGGATTTGAGTCTGGAAATGGGGATATAAGGCTGGAAAAGTGGATCATAAAGAAGCTTAAATGCTTGGCAAAGCTTGTGGGAATTGATTTTGTAGGTGATAGAAAGACATGATGAAAGCTGCCCTTTTATTATCAAGATCAGTCAGACCACAGTGTGCTAGCAGGGTTTGGGCTGGAGTAGGAGAGACTGGATTTTCTCAGAACAACACTTTCTTCCTCTTACTTTCTTCTCTGTTATCTACAAGATAAAGTCAAGCGTGATACAGTGGATAGAACATGGGCTTTGAGCCAGCTAGGCACTCAGGATCTGTGTGACCCAGGGCCCTGCTTCAGTGTTCTTGTTTGTAAATGGTGATAATGATATCCACCTTACAGGGTTGAAAGAACCAGACATAATACAGGAGCACCCAGCACAGTGCTCGGCACATGGGAGTGCCCAATAAGTGGGAACCACAGCAGTCATCGCAAGTTGCTGAAGAAGTGCTGGGGAAGCCAGTTAGGAGGAGGCCGGAGCAGTGAATGGCCAGATGGGGGTGTGAATAGAGGCTGTGAGACATGGATGGGGGTGCCCTGTGCTGCTGGGACTCTCCCCAGTACAGTTCCTTGGAGCGGGGCTCTTGCCTGGCTTCTTGACCCTCCCCACCGGGCCCCTGTGCAGCCTTGGGGGGTGGGGGCGTTGAGTGGGGTGTGGTGGGGCGGGTGCATCGGGGCTAAGGGTTTAAGTGTTCTCAGTTTTTCTTCCCTTTCTTCTGAAAGTGGATCCTCTCTTGAGAATGGAGATTCCAACCACATTGCCTCCCTGCAGGGCTTGCCCAGCGTTGTGGTTTTGTTCTGCAGGGCTCTTGTGTCTGGTTTGGTCATCGTGATCGGTTTTGGAGGTTGTCTAAATGACAGTGGGCCAGAGAGGGAAGCATCCGATGTAAGGAGAGCCTAAGTTCGCTTCCATTACCCATACTTCGATGGTTTATTTGCCCTTCCACCCTTCTCTCCTTTTTTTCACACCTGGCGTCCTAAGTCCAAGCAGGAGAGGGGAGGAGCTCATCCGTGGCTGGGCTGCTCTGTTCCTCCTGGCTGGCTCTTCACGGAGCACTGATTGGAGCCTCTGGCTGCCCATCCGATCTGGCGAGAATTATGATCCACTTGGTACATTTGTTGCAAAGCATTTCCACATATTTCACATCTGTGTAGTCAGTCCCATGTGAACCGGGTGAGAGAAGCTGATGAAGTACTGTTTCCCCTAGAGAAGAATGGCTGGGTGGGCAGAGGGGTGGGAGGAGGTAGACCATTAGACAAGAGTGGGGGGTGAGGTGTGTCCTGGAAGGCAGGGGGATAGCCGGACGGGTTGGAACACCGCAATAGTTCTCAGTGGCTTACCTGAATGTTTAAGCAGCTGGGTTGGGAGGTGCTATTTTCTGAAATAGTAACACCAGCCATTTTCATGGGGTGTCCGTGAAACTTGCTGTTGAGCTCCCTAATGGCCCAAGTTAGGGAAGCATGGCCAGCCAGCTGGGGGTGCTCATTGTCCATCCTTCCTGCCTTTTCTGTCACCCTGTCTGCCTAGCTCTAGTTTGCTGTTCCCTCTGACAGCTCTGCAGCCAACAGGGCCTCTTCCCATACACCAGTTTACGACCACTTCTAAATAGTTTAACTTTGCAGTCATGCAGTTGGGGGTTAGACACTCAGTTGGAGTGCGGAGTTAGAATAGTCTTTTTGCTTTTTATTCCCCAAGGTCATACTAAGCCCCCAGTTTGATGTGCTCTCTGTTCCCAGATGGCCTGATGGTGAGCCTGTGCCTGGCTTCAGAGTTTCCAACTCATTACAGCTGGCCGGGGTAGGGGTAGAGAATCCATCCCCCCAAAGAACCCTACCATTCCTCCAACCTTTTGGCATGAGCAGATGTTTTTAATTCATGAGCAGGTCCTTTAATCCTTGCCTTGGAAGGTGTTAATGGAGATCCAGGTCGAGGGCCCTACGCTGGGGGCTTAAACATAAAGGTGATTTAGTATCGGAGCCGAGACGTGGGCTTGGCTGGAAAGCTTTGCTCTGGGGCCAAGTAGGGCAGGTTCCCGCCGAGCAAGCAGGTTTGCTCTCTCACAAAGGGGTCTCACCTTGCTGGGTCCTGGGCTGAGTGCTGTGCATACCCTTTATTTCAAAGAAACGTGGGCCACGATCTGCATGCTCCACGTGTCACAGATGGGCATTCATTTCACAGATCTTTCTTTTATTTTTTCTTATACGTTTCTTTAAGAGTCTTTTATAAGCCAGACATACCATGCTAAGGCATTGGGGACACAGTCATAAATTAGATAGACACTATCCCTTCCTCCCATTACCTAGTGGGAGAGCCACTAATTTATTATTTAATTGAGCTAGAAAGTGCTAAAAGGAAGAAATATAAGGTGGTAAGAGAATGTGTAACAGGGGTCCCTAACTTCGTGCCGGGAGTCAGGAAAGGCTTCTCTGGGGACTTATGGATAATGCTTTTAAATGTATAAAACCATGCATAGTATTACAAAGGAAACCAGTGATATTGAGATACAGTTATCAAAATATAACAAATATGTGATAAAATAACATTTACATTTTAATGACTGCATCATGTAAGAAGACCAAGTGGCAGATTTGGTAATTTCTATAATTTTAAGTAGTGATTAGCATAAACAGTGTTTCAACATATCTGCAACAATTGTAATACGATGCGAAAATATGATTTCTCTTGGTGGCAAAGTCACAGACACTGCCGGTGTTACTGTAATTTCTTACCTATATTCATAATAAAGAGAAGGCTAAATTTCAGTTAGAGGTTTGTGAAAATAAAGATGTGATGTTTCCCCATCCAACTACATAGACCCCAGGGGAAAGAAAAATTATTTAAAAACTTGGAAATAAAAGATGATTTAGTGACTTTTTAATGTCATACTAGAGCCTTGTCTGAGAAGCCCACCTAAGGGCCATCTGGTGTTCTGGGGAATGTAACTTTGCTTATTATTCTTTAGGACCCACCCTCTGTCAAGTTAGATAAGATGCAAATAATTTGTTTGGTAGAGAAGAGAGACCCTAGGGTTATTGCCCTGCAGGTCAGTAACCATTTTGGTATCTAATTTAGCAATCTTGTATCAGTATTCCTTTTTTTTTTTCCTCATCAACCACATGCATATAACTTCTTCTTTTAAAATCTTTTTTTAACCTCTTTTTAAATGTCCTCTTTTGACATAACTTTGTCATTTTAGTAGGTCCCTTATTAATGAGTTCAATATCACTTTGAAATATGCTCAATATCTATTTGTATGAGTTAGGTTTGTTTTTTTTTTAAGAAATTTTATTGGGGAACAGTGTGTTTTTTCCAGGACCCATCAAGCTCCAAGTCAAGCAATTGTCTTCAATCTGTTGGGTTGTCGGAAAAGTCATGACACATTTTTGCAACGAAAAACAGAAAAAATATGTCATGACTTTTCTGACAACCCAATAGTTGTGGAGGGCGCAGCTCCTTGGTCCATGTGGGAATCAAACCGGCAACCTTGATGTTTTGAGCCTGCACTCTAACCACCTGAGCCAACCGGCTGCCCTGTTAGGTTTTTAACGTTTGAGAATTATACTTGACCCTGGCTTAAGAACTGCTGAGTGAGCAGATGTGAGGGTATGGCACTCAGCAGGGAGGTCTGGGCTGGTGATGTTTAAAATTTAGGGGTGCTGCCTAGGAGGTGGGTGACACCCCCGGGGGAAGAGTGGAGAGTGGGAAGAGGAGGTGGACCAAGTGAGCCCCGAGGAACTTCAACATTTAAAGGCCGGGGAGAGGAGGGTTCACAGTCAGGAAGGGTGGCTGGAGAAATAGAAGGGAGAGTTAGAGTGTTTGCCACGGTTCAAGAGGTTGAACAATACGAGGGCGGGAGGTGCCTGTAGGATTATCTGTGTGGAGATTATCCGTGTGGAGGTTATTGTTGAACCCCCACCAGCAGCCCTTTTGGTGGTTGGGGAGCAGATCTGAGAGGGCTGAGGGATGGATAGGAGAGAAAGGGAGAGGTGGAAAATCCTGGCAGTGAAGGAGAGGGCAGTGACATGCGGACCAGAGAGGTTTTTAAAGGACGGGCCAGTGGCAGAGGTTTTCCAATTTGGCTGTAGACCCAAACCACTGAAACGGAGCGGGTATGTGTAAAAACTTTTTCTTCAAAGATACAGCCCAGGTATCTGTGCCCCGGTATCTGTATTTCTGAAAAGCCTGTACTTAGAGCTGTTGTGCTGCTACAAACCAGACAAATTTACAAGCTAACATTAAGTTTTATGAGGTCAATAGTATTTTGGCAGCTAAGGTTGCTGCTTTCAACTAAGTGGTGTGGCACAAGTTCTGTCCATGTCATCAGCCACATAGACAAGGGACACTGTGCAGCGCCACTTGGCTGAGCATGGGTGTTTCTGCTTTTCTCTGAAGGCACGTGGGGAATTGCAGGCATGCAGGCAGCAGAGGAAAGATGGATCAGGTTGTCATTGCAGCTCTCTTCAGTTGGTCACGTTCAGTAGCTCTATTGGAAGGGAAAGCGGACTGGCTGGCCTCTCGGTCTTGTTCTGGGTGCAGCTGTAGAGAATGGAAGGGAGCGGCGAGGGCACCAGTGGGGAGAATTCACATTGATGGGCAAAGAAAAGAGCATCGGGTCTGATGTGAGTCCTGGCGCTGCCATGTTTAGGCTTCACCCAAGGTGAGTCCCTGAACTCCTCTGAGCCTCAGTGTTCACACCTCTAAATTGGGGATAGTACCACCTCCCACACAGATTGTTTATAGTGGTTTTTCAAGCATTTTTACTGCAACGCCTACAAGAACAATGATACATTTTACATAACAATCATGTACATGTATACATAAATATAACTGATATGTTTCACTGAATACTTAGTCTTGCTACTTTGTGTTGTGGTACATACACACTGATGTTTTCTATGTAATGTCATTAAAACAGTGCTGGTGGCAACCCACCGAATTGATTTTTATGACTCGGCTCTTGGGTTGAGGCCTGAAGGGTAGAAAACACTGATTGAGACTCTCAACTTTAGAGGATTGAATGAGACAGTGTGTGTGAAAGCATGATGTATGCATGAGTCATGAGCACATGAATTGTTATTTTCTTGGGAATTCACCTGTTCTTGCTCCCGCCCAACTGCCTAATTCACTGTTCCCTCCACCAACTCTTTTTCGTTTGCCCATGTCATGTGTACACAGGCTGGCAGGGACCCAAAGCCCTCTTGGCTCTCAAAGAGGTTTTCCAAAACATTAAAAGCTTTAGAGACTTAAGTCCTGGTTAAATGTACTGCAGTTGCAATTTCAGGATAAGAAAACCAGTTTTTATAAGCTCTCAGATCAGTTGTCCTGCCCCTGGATTGCCCCTTGTTGACAGCACGTTTGTGCTGTGGGGAATGTAAAGGGCAAAAATTGTACTGTGTAGAGGCCATGTATAAAGCGAGCTTTTATGTGAGCAAAATATAAGAAAGGCAGCTGGCTTTGGATTTACAGGAGCAAGCAGTAAGATGTGTGTGGCTCCAGGAATCTGTAGTCTTTTTGCTGGAGTCTGTCAGATTTGGGCCTGAGTCACAGCTCTCTTACCTACTTACTGTGTGATGTTGAGCAAGTTTCTTAACTCCTCTTAGTCTCAGTTTCCTTATCTATAAAATGGGTATAATAAAGCTACTATTTCATTTACTTGCCAAAATAATTAAATTAGATAATCATGTGAACTGTTTAGCTTGCTCCTGCTCACACAATAAGTACTCTGTACTTTCAGCTATTGTGATTATCATGGGCTAATCCCTAGGCCCTGGAATTTGGAATTAAAGAATCTGCTCTTGGGTACTATTCCTTGTCAAGTACTTTTCCACTTTACTCTTCTTCTTTTTTTTTTTTTTT
>NW_017731358.1:6376786-6397500 GCF_001890085.2 Hipposideros armiger | reverse complement strand
ATGGTGGTTGGTGACAGCTACTTAACATTTGCCCTTTGAAGGGGCATATATTACCCATATTTTATTAATAAAATTAATGTTCTTTCACATATCTCTCTCATCAAGGCCATTCTAGGCATATTTTGCGTGAAAAATACTTTGCAGATTCCATGTAATAGTCATTTTAAAAAACTACATAATGTCAGGTGAGCAGAGAGGCAGGCAGTCAGCCAGAGGTGAAGAAGGACAGGTCAGCACAACTCTTAGGTGAGAAAGTGCCAGTGAATGCTTGCTGGATGGTGGAGGTTTACCAGAAGGCCTGTGGCAGGCAGTATTTGGTTGTGTTCTCCGAGTCTCTTTTTTTTTTTTTGGAGGGGGGGGGTGTCTTTTTTTTTTTCCAGGTAAGTAGTTTTTCTAACTCTAATTTTGAAATAATTTCAGACTTAAAGAAGAATTGCAAGAATACAAAGGATTCCCATCTGCCCTTTACCCAAATTCCACAAATACTAACATTTTATCACATTTGTTTTTATCATACTCTCCCTCTACCTATATAAAGTTTACAGACATGATGCTCCTTTGCTCTCTAAAATACTTCAATTTTTTTCTTTTTTTTTTTTAGGGGATACTTCAGTATTTCTTAAAAGGCAGGGACATTCTCTTACACAACCATAGTACGTACAACGATCAAAATCTGGAGTGTAGCATTTGGCTGAGGACCCAGTTCACAAACACAAGTTGAACGTAATCGTCTTAACGCTTTAGTGTCCTTTAACCTGGAGCATTTTTTCAGTCTTTGCCTTTTGGACTGACGTTTTTTGAAGTGTGTCCCTCAGTTTGGTTTTTGATGAGGTTTCTCTTCAGTGCATTCTGTCAGATGGCATGTGATTTGGTTTGACTCATTACTAGTGATGTTAACATTGGTCCCCTAGTCAAGGGGGTTTCTGCCAGGTTTTTCCACCGTACAGTTATATTTTCTTGTGGGGACACACTTTGAGGTTGTTCATTATTTCCATGATGGTGGCCAATTGGTGGTAATTTTTTAAATATTAAATATTAAAATTGGACATGTCTATTATAGTGAATTAGAAAAATAGCCAAAGGGGAAGAATAAAATCTCTCTGAGGACAAAGCTTCCCTTTGGTGCATTTTTTTCATCCAGTCTTTTTCTGAGCATAATTTTGCATACTGTTGTAATCGTACCATGTACATTTTGAATTCTGTGTTTTGAAACTTGACATTAAAATGTTATTTGTTTCATTGCACAATCTTTGAAAACATCATTTAAATGGCTGATTATTCTGTCAAGTGGCTTACTCTAGGTAACCATTCCTGCACTGTTGAGTATTTAGTTTGCTTATAACTCTTGACTGTTGTGAGTAGGACCTTGTGAGTCATACCTGTGTCAGAACCTCTGCTAATTTCCTCAGGACAGATTCCCCAAAGTGGAATTACCAAGCCAAGGACCATAAATACTTTTAAGATACTTGATAAATTGTGCCAAATGGCTTTCCAAAAGAATTGCACTAGTTTAGGCTTTTGCCAGCACTGTATGGCAGACAGTTGGGCACCATATTTTAAGAGATTCACTAAGGGTGTTTCTCAGTGTTTTTTTTTTTAACTGTGACCCGCTAGTCAAGATTGTGTTGAGATTAATTTCCTGTACTTTGAATTATGAAAGCATAGGTGTTTATTTTCCAAAATAAATTATAGTTTAATGTAGACCATTAATTACTCTTTTCAAGCTCTGACACGCTGCTCCTAGCATTGGGATAGCTCTGAGAATCGTGAGCATGGCTGTGTGTTGGGCAGATCATTCAGGACGGTCTGTGTCTAGGGCAGGTCATTCAGGACGATGAGGGAGTTGAGGGCACATCTGAGGAATTGGGGCATTTTGTCTATAGATTCCTAAGAGGGAACGTGTTTGCTATCTTCAGGGTATGATAGGCTGACAGAATGGCATGGGAGCAGAAAGACTGCACTTTCTCTTTTTCTTTTTTTAATAATTTTATTGGGGCACAGCCATGGTCCTTAGTTACACATTGCTTTCATGCTACAATGGTATAGTTGACTCTTTTAAGGAGGGCGCAGCTCACAGTGGCCTATGCGAGGATCCAACTGGCAACTTTAGTGTTATCAGCACCATGCTCTAACCAACTGAGCTAATCGGTTACCCTAGACTTCGAACTTTCTAATGACTAGAGCTATCCAAGATGCAATGGTAGGTGGAGGACGGGAACTTCTGTGAATTAACATATTTAGTTCTCAGCCTTCTGGGCCCCAGTAGATCAAGCAGCCTCAGGAATTTTGAATCCTTGGCTCTGGGAGGCTACCTCGACGCTGGAGATATCGTGTGAGGAATGTTGAAAGGAATACTGTACTGGCGAACCAACAAGCCCACCTTAAGCCTGTGAACTGCAAGGGATGACCTGGCCCTTCAGTCTTCTGCAGTGGCCTTCTTCCTAGTAAGAACGGAGGGTGTAAGGAAACTGGAGAGTTACTAGCTAATCTTCCTCTCATTTATGGGTAGCTGTCATCGGGTGACCAGGATACCTGATAAGAACAGGCACAGTGAAACTTGGGTAACTAGCAGGTACGTAGTAAATCAAACCCTTATAGTCTCTCTGCCTCCTTTCTTATTACAGTTTATCTAAAGTATGATGCATGGTTTGATGCCCCAGACACTTAGAAATATTCCAACTGAAGCAGATGTTAATATTTCTTTCTAGTTAAAGCTTTTGTTCCAGTAGGTACTCAAGCTCTACTTGTATGTGTGCCAGAAAATTCAGAATAATGCCTTTAAAAGATTGTTTATTTCATGCATGTAGAAGCCTGGAAAGGGGTATTCCAGGTCCATTATATCACTGTGTGGTGTCAGGGACCCAGGTACTTTCTATCTTGTTACTCCACGTCGTTAGTAAGTCCTTTCTCCTTATTATCTCGAGGTGGCTGCTTGAGTTCTAGTCATCTTATCCAAATTCCAGCTGGCAGGAAGGGGGAGGGGACTAAGACACTTATCAGATGTCTATTAGGGACAGTTCCGAAAAGTTGACACATAACACTTCCGCCTGCATTCCAGGGGCTGGAATTTTGTCACATACATGGAGACTGAGAGGTGTGGCTTTTAATATGGGGGGGAGGGCCTCATTCCCAAGAGAAACTAAGGGTTTCCTTATAAAGGGCACCTCACCGTACCTCTCTAGTAGTGGTCATGAGAATAGATTTGCCAGATGTCACAATTGTAAAGGACTTTGGAAATCACTCAGCACCTTCATGTACAGAGGAAGAAACTAAGACTTAGAGGAGAGAGGACTTGTCCAAGGACACACAGCCAGTAAACATCAAAGCCAATGCAACACTTAGGTTTCTTGGCTCTTCCCACCACACCTCCAGCTCTAAGTTCTCGGCCAGCTCAAGTTCTTTGACCTTGGGTTCAGGTCATCTGTTTTTAACATGTTTCCTAGATCCCTTTACCACCAGCTTCTTAAGAGTCTAGGCTTTTAGATCCTGACATTTCAAAAGTATTTTGAGCAAAATGTGGGTTACACTAAATTAAACTAGTTTCTTCACAGCTCCCAACATAAGAAGGGTATCTTTTTTCAGGTGACAGAGCAAAAAAGATCAAGTCCCACCTCCACCCTTTTTCCTAAATGTGAAACTTCTGTCCTCAAATCTTCCTCCTTTAGCAAGCTGCTTGTACATAATTGAGTACCCTCTGGCTTCATGATCTGCACTGAATAGTGAATCTGTGAGGACAGACAGCCTCCCTGGCTGTAGAGAACTTGAGGGTGCTGGCACGCGCCCCGGAGATCTGGAGCTTTTCAAAGCTGAGGGTGTAATGTGACAAGGACTGTTCTCCCTATTATTTTCCAGAATTGTACGACTCTTTATCTCTTTAGTCTGGTGGCGATGGTGGGTGAGCTTAAGTGAAGAGAGAGGAGCTTGTGTGTGCTGGGTATTAAGAACAAGAGGGAGGTGGAAAGGGGCACAGACTCCTGTGCAGAGCCTGTTGAACAGTAGTGGATCCAGGCTAATTGCCCCAGGACCCTGAGAACCAGGGCAGAGCACAGGTGCTCTGGGTTTGCAGGAAGCAGAGGGTTCATGGCAATCCCTGCTGAGACCCTCCTTGCCATGGGATTCTGGAAGATTAGGGCTTTTCCTGGCTGCTTTGATGGACCCTGCCTGGGTAGGAGGTGCTCCTTGTTCAGCTTGGGTTGCCCCAAGTCCAGGGAGCATGTGGGATTGAGAGAAGCAGACCACCGCCTCTGGCCAGCAGCTGGGAGACCCGAGCTCTAGTCCTAGCTCTGCTGTTTGTTTGCCTACTGTGTGACCTTCATAAGTAATTTAGCCCCTCTGAGCCTCAGTTTCCCCCCCCTGTAGGTTTTGTGAGGGGCAAATGGGCACAAAACCTGGAAAGAGCGTTCCACATGTGCTGCGTAGCCTCTTGTCTGGGTCGCTGTGCAGATGGGTGATTATTCCAGGTTTTATGATGCTGAATTGTGTGTACGTGCACACTTCTTCCTGCCTGGATGTGCTGTTTTGCCTGATTGCAAGCTGGGCCCTGGGGAGGAAGAGGTGGCGCCCATTTTACTGTTGTCCTTGCTCTATCTGTGATTTGTCTCACTAATGGTCCTACTAAAGATAATTACGATGATTATGTGCTTCTGTATGCCAAGCATTATGTTAGGTTCTCTATGTACTTTTCCTCCCTCGTTTAATCCTCAACCAACCCTGCAAGGCAGGTGTCAGCGTTGTCCCCTCCACGGTACAGGTGGGGAAATGACACTCTGAGATAATCATGTTATTCATGATGGCACCTGGGTTTGACCCCGGGTGTGTCTGACTCCGGAAGCAGTGCCCTTTCCATGGTGTCTGAGGGGTGGGAAAACCACAAAAGGAGCAGATGAGTGTGGGCTGCTAGGCAGGGGGGTTGTTTGTCTGGCAGGCCCTGATATGGGCAGCTGCCTATTAGGAGAACACGGCAAGGAGTCTGGAAGATGAAATGAGAACCCAGTTTCCTCTACCCCATTGCCTCTCGCTGTGGTGGAGTGGAGGGGAGGTTTTGTGCCAGGGACCCTGAGCGCTGTTGGGCTCTGAAGAGTGGGGAGAGGTTTGGGATGGAGGGGTCTGGTGTTCTGAGGGGGGGTACTGCACTGTGACGGGTTGGGGGCTAAGGGACTGACACTGATGGGGTCGGGGGCAGGGGGGAACTGGCTCTCTGATGCAAGTGTGACCTGACTCTGGGGGCCTGTATTCCCCAGTAGCAGAAAAAAGGAGGCCGTCCTTCCCAGTGGAGTTCTGCCCTGCCCTGGGGGAGTAGTTTGTAGGTCTCAGCCCAGCCCACGGGGGCAGCTCATCCTTGATGCAAATCCTGTTAAAGCTGCGGGATGTTGAGCAAAAAGAAAGCAATTATTGGAGCCCATCAGAAAGAGCTTGCATGGTGAACAGAGGGGATTTTTTTCTCTCTCCTCTCTACCTCCAAAGAGAATGACTTAGAATGTAAAGAGCCTGCCAAGCCCAGGAACAGTTCCATGGCTGGCTCTGAAGGCTTCTGAAGCGCTTCTCAACACTGCCCTGTGTCCCCTGAGGGCTTGACAAAGCAGAGAGTTTGTGCATCATTAACATCGTTATTGTTGCTGTAGTTATTGTTGTTATCAAGGTTTGTGGTTCGTGACTTAAATCTGCAGGAAGGCGCTGGGTGCCATCCAAGGCTCACTGGAGCTGCGTCTGAAGGAAAGGAAGGAGCGTGCATACTGGAAAGGTTAAAATAGACTGACGTGGAGGAGAAGGGAGAATGTTAAGTGGCTGGAAGAGCATCCCCTTGGGCTTAGGGGAGAGAGGGAAGTACTGCCCTCCTCACTGTCCCTGCAGCTGCCTGCTGAGGTGAGGGTCTGTCTGAGGCCAGACACGGGCTTTTCCTCCTCCTCGCTCTCAGAGATGCCAAGGCTAGCGTCTTAGCTCTTTGCACACCAAGTCCCTGGGTCCTCCCAGATCTGGCTGTCCTGACTGTTTTCCTGTCTCACCCCCAAATCTCCAAATCCTGCCATTCCTCTGCCCACAAACGTCCGCAGTGGAAGCAGCCGTCTCTCTCCTGACCCTGCTGGACCACCTGTGCTCCCTCTGCCACCCCAGCTCCTGAGCTGGAGTGCTGTCTCTTCTCAACACTCTAGCTTCCTACCCTCCCATGCTACTAAGATCCTCTGTCCAGTGGACCTGACCATGGCCTTTGCCTGCGGATCAGTCACCCACCATTTTTGTGTGTCTCCTCCCTGGTCTGTTGATGCAACACTTCCCACCTTCTCCTTCCCGACTTTCCTCCTGTCCATCTTCCTCCCCTCCCTCTGCTTCTCCTTCTGCATCTCGACCCCAGAGACCTCATTGGCTGTGCGGCTTCCTCTCAAGCCTGAAGGATGCCTGGATTGAGGCGTCTTATTGCCCACAGGTCCACGTCTGAACCGAAGACCAAGGCCCCTGCTGACGCTGCTTCTCAGTTCTTCCATTTTGGGCTATTGTTCCACTCCTAGCCCAGATCCTTGGGGTCATTTTAGCCTCTTCTCTCTTCCTTCCTTATATGTAAGTAGTCATTGAGTTTTGTTGTTTTTCCCTGAGGCTCTTGGATTGACCCATTTCTTCCCATGTGGGCAGCCCCCCAGCTGGTCCCTCCACCTCTAGCTTCCTGGTGGCTGCCCAGTCTGAGGTCATGGCCAAATCAATTTCTTGAGCCAGGCTTAGAAGACCCCCAGCCTGGCCCCACCTCTCCCACTGTGCTCCAACCCAGACCCTCCCTGACTGCGCTCTGGTCTGTCTGCTCTCAGTGGTCCCTTCCGAGTCTCCTGAGAGCTGCCGTGGACTCACTGTGTAACATGTTCCTAGTGGGTGATCTCTGCAAAGGTCAGGAGTGTGGTAACTTGTGTGCTTTGTCATGTTTATTTGTGGGACAAACATTTCCTGAAGGCTTTCAAGGGGCCAGACACTGTTCTGGGCCCTGTCTTCCAGAGCTCCTAGTCTAGGGGTAGGGTAAGGAAAGGGCAGAGGCAGACCCTCCATAAAGACCCAGCCACAGCCATTGCCCATGGTAAGCCCCAATGTCATGCCAGGTGATGGTATTCAAGCAGAGTCAGTTTGCTCAGTGTGTCTCTGGTTGAGTTTAGCGCTCTCGTGCGAGGGTAAATGCTGGGCCAGAGGCTTTGGTGCCTGGCTGGAACATGGTTTGTTTACTCTGCGGGTGGCCATTGGTTAGATGACCTGAGGGATTCACTGAGTTTTATAGAAAGAAAGCTGTGGGTATGCCATGAGGCTCTGCTCTTGTGGTTTCTGCTGTAGACACTGTGCCGTCTCTCTGGCCCAGGTGTGTGCCACCATGCTGCCTGGGCAGGTGGGCACTGGGTTCGCCCTCCTTTCCTTCCCTCCAGTTCCAGAAGTGCAGGTGCCTGCCAGTCTCAGGACGGGTGGCCTATGGGTCAGAGTCACCAGGCACTGGGCAAGGGCAGCTGTTTTTCTTGACTGCAGATTACCTGAGGAGTAAAAACAGAGCAGAGTCAACATGCTTTTCCAACAGATTCTTTTCTTGTTTTTCCTTTAATCATGGGCATTGAGCTGTGGACTTGTTAGTCTAAAGTCCATTAGCTCTCTGGGAGCAGTAAATAACTTGCAATAATAAAGTGAAATTAACGTTTTGGTGAGCTCTCAAGTTGGGCTGCGCAAGGGCAGCGGTCCTTAGCCGTTGTGCACAGCTCTGGCAGGGCTAAACGAGGGAGAAGTAATTCCTTAACTCCTCCTGGAAAGTTTTACACTGGGGAGAAGGCGCCTTGAAATCTAATGGCAGATTATATTTAGAAACACTAGAATATGGCCACATTTCTGTCTTCTGTGCGGAGATGGAAATTTGTATTATATATTATGGTAATGATACTATCGGAGTGCTTTATGATTTATAAAACATGTTCGATAAGTTATCCCATTTCATCCTCGCAGCAGTCCCACGAGGGAGGTATTATTATCTCCGTGTCAGATGCAAGGCATTTAGCCTCTAGAAGGTTGAGTGATGTTGTTTAGGCATCTTAACTATCAAGTGGTAGAGCTCAGGCTCAACTTAAGACTTGTGTCTGCAAAGAGGCAGTGGACTGAGAGGGCATGGAGTCAAATAGAGCCTGGGTTTCAGGTCCTGGCTCTATTTCTTATTAGCTGTGTAACTTTGGTCAGATTATTTAACTGGTCAATATGATCAAGCATATTAGAGAATCTATAGTTGTCTTTTTTTTTTAAAGATTTTTATTGGGGAATTGGGGGATGGGAACAGTGCTAGGGAATTGGGGGATGGGAACAGTGCTAGGGAATTGGGGGAAGGGAAACAGACAAGTTGCTGTCCTTTTGTTCTTCAGTCTAGTTGTGGAGGACGTTGCTTCACTGGCCCAAGTTGGCACCATCATTGCGCTCTTCCCGGGCGAGGCAGATCAGTCATCCGCTTCTTGACGGCCACTCACAGTGGCTGCTGGCCACTCACGCTGGCTGTTGGCTACACACGGTAGCCCATGGCAACCCACTGCCACAGGGGCTGCAGCCTACGCCATCGCCAGCAACTCATGGCAGCCCAGCTCCAGGTTGAGCTGTTGTTCAGCATCTTAGCTGTGGAGGGCAGTGTCACTGGCCCTCATATGTGGGATCCGAACCGGGGCCCTCTGGCATCCCAAGCCAGTTCTTAACCATCGCACCACTCTGCCGGCCCTACAGGTGTCTGTTTTTATTGACCACATTCTTCCATAACCCTCTGACCTTGCTCCATTCTGTGCTGGCTGCTCTGTAGGCTATTGTCCTGGACTTCTCATCACCATCAACATGGTAATTCTTCATGTCTCCTTCTCTGTTGGATCCTTTGTTTCCTAGGTTCCATGTCTTTCTTATGTTTTATTTTCTTCTTGTTTTGGTAGAGCATGAGTTTCAGTAGCTTCCTAGAAAGGGTGCATTGGTGGTAAATTTTTCTGAGATCTTAAGTCTGAGTACATCTGTACTCACGATTAACAGGTAGCCTGGCTGGTTATAGAATTCCAGTTGGAAGTGACATTGCTTGAGAATTGTGAAGGCAATGCTTATTGTCTTCTGGTGTGCTGATAAGCAGTCTTATGCCAGTTCTGACTCCTGATCTTTCTTATGTTTTTTGGGTGTTTTTTTTTTCCTTTGAAACTCAAATCTCCTTTTTGTTGGCAGTGTTGTGAAAGTTTTCAGAGATGTACTTTGGTGAGTCTTTTTGTATTCTTGATGTTGTGCCCTCTCAATTGAAGCTCACATCCTTCAATTCTGGGGTGTTTTCTTGGATTGTTTCTTTGATAATTTCTTTTCCTCTGTTTTCTTCTTTTTCTGTAGTCCCTTTAATTTGGCTCCTGCATTTAATGGATCCATCTTATTTTTCTTATCCTTTAGTTCATTTTTTATTTTTTGATCTTTTTTTATTTTCTAGGCGTTTTGTTTTTTTTTCAATTCTACTTTCAACTCTATAGACATTTTTTATTTCTGTGAGTTTTTCTTTCCAAGAGTTTTTCCTGATTCTCTTTGACTATTCCTTTCTCATAACACTCTATTATTGTTTGACGGATGGACTGTTTTATTTCTCTGAGAATAATAATAGTTTTGTTATTTTCTTCTGTTTCTTTTCTTTTTAATCTAAGTTTCATCTTTCCACTGGTTTGTTTTCGTCTCTGTCATTTGTTATAAGGGCTTTCCTCAGATATCTGATGAACCTTGGTTATCTGTCTGTATTGAAGCAAGGCATTAGCACTGTGGATTGGAGACAGTGTAGGGAGGGGTGGAGGGCCCTTGTTTACTTAGAGGGCCTCACAGTGGGTATTTGAGTGGGAACTGTGGTTTCATTGGAGGATCTCCAAGTCACTGTCTTTAGGTTGTTTTTCTTGTGCTTCTCAGTTTCTCCAGAGAAAAATTGTCTAATCTCCTGCCTGGGGGAATAAGGCTGGCAGCATTCTGAAAAAAGGGATGCTGGGGGATGGGCCATCTCAAGGTTCAGTTTGCAGACTTTCCCTGAATGCCTTGTTTTCTCTCAGGGCCCTACTTCCACCATCTTAGCCTAGTGTCTCCCAGCAGAGCTTTCCTTATTCAGTTTCTCCATATAGTAACCCCGTGTTTTCTTCCAGCTAGGCAAGGGACTGTTGGCCAGCTGTGTGGGCTGGGTGAGGGGATCTACTGTGTGACTGCTTATTCAGACTTTTCACACACACACACACACACACACACACACACACACACACACCTTGCTTTCAACCCACCCCTCACTGTGCCTGCAGAGGTGCCTAGTACCTCTAGTGTGCAAGGTTTTCAGGGTTCTTGGGGACAGCTGGCTCATTTCTTGTTGGCCTGGTCTCCTGAGATCATTGGCTGAATGTGGAAAGCTGAAAACCCCTCGCCCATTCATTCCCATCCTAAACATCAGAGGCGATCATACTTCTTTGTGGATTTTGTGCTCCTGGGTGGGATGGAGTTTTCACATTGCTTATGGCTTTGGCGTACGGCATTTGGGGTACAGTACAGAGATGTCTTGATGGAGTGGGTGGCAAGTACTTCCATACAGCCTTAGAAAAGTGCATGAAAAAGAGGGTGACTTGGAGACTGGGACTGGGCTGGGAAGTGTCTTGGGGGTGTGGTGACTTGGAGAGGGGATGAAGTGAAAAGGCAGCTATAGTTTTATGAGAAGGGTTGGTGTGCCCTAACCCCGCCGATGTACAGTATGCTCTGTGCTGCATGTCTGAGGGCACCCATTCTTCCTCAGGCCTGGCCGGGAGCCGGGCTCAGACTCACCATCCTTGGTTCCTTGACTTCCAGGTGGTCCTGCCGGCGTGGCTGTGCTCCACAAAGGTCTCCTCCCTCATCGAGAGGATCTCTGACCCCAAGGACTTGAAAAAACTTCTCAGGACCCGGAATAATGTACTGGTGCTTTACTCCAAATCTGGTGAGTGCCCAATGGCCCTGGGGTCATCCATCGGGGATGGGACGGGACGGGGCGGGATGGGACAGGAAGGAGAGGAGCAGAGGTGGGAGGCAGAGGCCTTTGGACCAAAAACTACTCAGAGAGGGTTTGAGGGACACTGGGTTTGTCAGCTTTCCTCAGAAGATGGGGGCAGAAGCACAGAAGGGTGTTAATTTTGCGCTTTTGGATGCCTGAGAGTTCATATCAGTTCCTTTTTATAAGTATTTCTTAGGAACAGGCCTCTGGAGTCCCTCACTACCTCAGGAGGGGAGAGCGTGTGTGTGTGAAGGAGGACAGAGGACAGTGGACACCAGGGATGTTCTTGACAGTCACAGGCCAGCCATGGCAGGGCGTACGTCACCAGAGCAGTCGATTAACAGACTGGGCCAGCCTGTGCCAGCTGCACTGGTTCCAGGCTTGGGAGCACACCCCCAGGCTGGCAGCTCTGACCCTGCCTGGCCCCCATCCGTTCTGCCCTGGGATTGGAACACGACACTGAGTTTGCAGTGGGCTCCGAGCTCAGGACACAGCAGCTTCAGAGGGGGTGCGAGCAGCAGCTTACTTCTTCTGACCTTGGGGCTGGGGAGGGCATAGTGGATGGAGAGAGGTTTGCTCGGCTCTTGGCTGCAATTTCGAACATCTGACTGTCGATGTTGTTCCAGCAGAGTTAAGTGTTTTCGCTGCCCCTACAGATGCCAAGTTTTCCCTGCCCGGAGAATCAACAGCCAGTGGCTGGGCCAGTTCCGGGCACAGCTCTCCTTGCAGCTCATCCTCGACATTCATTGGCACTTGGGGCTGATGGATGTTTTGGACGTGTGTCCCTCCTAAAGCCTGCGTCCTCTAAGCACCCTGGCACACACTGCTCCTTGCCCTTCCAAGGGCCTGGCAGATGCTCCCTGAGTTGGTTGTTGGGAGTCCAGCATGTGACCAGCATTTCTCTGCTGTCAGGAATGGGGAAAACCGAGGCAACGGAGAAGCAGAGTTGCTCCTGAGGCCTGGGGTGTAAGGCCCTGAGTAAGCATGGCTCGTCCCCTTGGGTACTCCTGGAGCTGGCGGCTGTCAGTGCAGAAACACATTGGGTTCCTTCTCTGGGCAGGTCCTGTCACATAAGCTCGTCATCTTACAAGGACTCCGCAAGGACCTTCTGCAACACACTCTCACTTGCTCCTTTGCCATGAGGGAGGCAGTGCAGGTTGTCAGAGAACGTCCAGGTTACAAGTGAGGAAATCGAAGCTGGGGGAGAATAGCTAGCTCACCTGAGGCCTACCAGCTAGTAGGTAATAGAGCTGGTGCCCTGTACCACCTTTGCCTCGTTTCCTCTGCTGGAGGGTAGGAAGAAATGGATTAATTCTGCAATGACAGAGTCCTCTGTGACCAGGAAATGGTTATGGTAAGTTAGAAAATGGAAAGGTGAGGTCTCTTGATAGAGGCTTATGGGGCAGGAGGCAGGGCCTGGGGTGTCTTGCTTTCTCTGAAGCCCTCACTAGCACCGTCTCAGTGGTTGGCAGTGGAGCTCCCCGTGCTTCCCGCTTACCAGCTTCTCCCTGCTTTGGCGGGTAGCAAATGGTGACTATTTTCCCTTCCTGCCTCGTTGCCCAGGCCTGCCTCAAGACTTGTGATCATCAGTAGGCTTTTGGGGCAGTGCAATAACTGGGTTTTCTCCCCCGCATCCTTCCAAGCAAGGCCTCTCTTTCCACTGTGGAAAGGCAGGGCTTCACGTGGCTCGTCTTTATAGTTTCCCTCCCCCGCCCCCCAGAGCCCATCTGCGTGGTGAAGCCATGGCTTTTCCCACCTCCGCTGTGCCCCCCTCCTGTTGCCCTGGTGGGTTGTGGGAGTTCCTGACACGGTTCTAGAATGATGCTTTTCATTCACTTCCATGAAAGGCTCAGCATGGTTTGTATTCACAAACAGCTACCATTATCCACACTAGAAAAGGTGGATCTGCGTAGGCAAGTAATTCAGACATCATTTCTGTTTGGCTTTGGAACGTATCATATGGTCTTTGGCGGAAGAAGGCAGCAGATGGGTGGGCCTTTCAAATGAGCTCACAGGTATGATAGGGGAAGGTGACACACTGACCACAGCCACTCTGCAGGGCCCCTTGCAGGCTGGCAGTATTGAAAACCTGGCCACAGAAGCTCCATATCTAAGAACCTGTCTTCCCACAGTAGTTTTGAGGTGCTTGGCCCAGACCTCTGTACCATGCTGCCCCAAGGCATATTCCGCGGTCCTGAAGCTGACCCCCGAGGTACTGCCAAGGCTGGCTCTTCCCCTGTTGCTTCTGGGAAAGAGGGCTGTGAAATATGTATTGCGTACACTTGGTATTGGTCCATTGGAGACTAGTGTCACCGCATTTAATCACCAGGTTGTACTGAACCTCTAAATGAGTGTGTGATGCACAAGTGAAGGAAGGACCTGGTCCCTGCCCTCGTCCCCGCCCAGGTTGGGCGCCAGCACAGACAAGTGTGGAATTGGCAGACGTGTTCCCTGCTTTAGCTATAGAATTGTATATTTAGTTATAGAAGTTTTAGAATTTGTCCCAGAAAGGTAATGTGCTGGGAGTTGACTGTTTAGCTCAGAGATTCTTGGAAGAGGGAGGCATGATGTGTGGCTCACAGGAGAGGTGAGTTGGGGGGTCTGTGTCGTGAGGAAAGGCCCAGCAGGACGGACGGGAACAGGCATTTCTGAGAAGCGCTGCGCTGTTCTCACAGAACTGTTGGCCACAGGGACAGTGTTTTAACTGGTGCTCAGGACCTCACCCCCCTCTGGGACTGGTCTCCTTCCTTCTTGCCCCTGAGGGAAGAGGGCAGGGGTGATCCTGGTGCACTTGGGCACAAATGTTTAATTTTTAATTTTTTGTTTTTTACAGAGGCTGCAGCTGAAAGTCATCTCAGGCTATTGTCCACTGTGGCCCAGGCAGTGAAAGGACAAGGCACCATTTGCTGGGTAGATTGTGGGTATGTCCTGGGGACATGGGGCACAATGGCCGGAGGGCAGGGGACTTGGGAACTTTGGCGAGTGGGGTAGGTAACTGTGATGAATACTTTGGGAGAGGAGCCATGACAGAGAGATGCTACAGAAAGCCCTCTGTCGCATTCCTGCAGGGTCGCCTGTGGACTGGCGCAGGGGCCGGTTCTGGCCCTCCCTTCTGTTCTTTCCAGCTCCACCCCCTTCTTCCCTTCTTCCATGGTGCTTTTGCTTCTCACTCTGTCATGTGCCACTTGATTTTGTCCTCCCCATTGGTGGCAGAGGGGGCCTCATTTTATAGAGGGGGACTTGATGCCTACAGAGGTAAGGTAATTTTCAGGGTCACCTGCTGGGCTTGCTTGTGTGAGGGGTCTGCAACAGGAACCTGGGCTTTACCCCCAGCCCAGGCCCATAACAGTCTCCACTGCCTGCAGCCCAAAGGTGGTGAGTCTGTTGGCCGACTCGACTGTTGCCTTGGCTTCTGAGGTGGCTTCATTAGACATGTCAGTCCTGGGCTTAGTCTTTCTAGCTCTCTCCTCTGACCTGTGTCTCCGCCCCTACCCCCCACCTGTCCCAGTGGCAGTGCCATGAGCTCCTTTTTCCCCTCCCTGACCTCCCTCCTCCAAGAGACTTTCCTTCAGTATTAAGGTGGCAGAATTGAGTGCTGGCTCACAGGAGGGAGTCCATAGGATGGAGGGTTCCTTCTTACTGAGGGGCAGGGGCCTCTGGATGGAATTCCTCTGATTCTTTCAAGTTTCGGAGTTGGAGTCCAGGCTGTACTCAGCTTCCTTTCCTTTCAGTCATTAGGAATAATTTCCATGTCTCTGTGTTCAGTGCTTTGCTGCTGACACACACACACACACACACACACACACACACACACACACACACACCACCACCACCACCACCACCACCATCCCCCCGCCCCGCCACTTATCATAAATTAGCTTCCAGTTTGGCATAGACTGGCATAAGCACAGAAAAGACACAGAGATAGTGAATGAACATAGGAAAAAAGGTAGCTAAGAACAGTTTTGTCCTTTGCACATTTATTGAGCACCAGCTGTATGTAAGGCACTTGCTGCTCTTGGCGGATCTCAGCATTTACATGTCCTTTTGACTGAGGACAGGGAGTGTTTCCAGAGCCACTGTGTCTGGCTACTTCTTACCTGGACTTAGGGTTTATCAGGAGCATGGGCTTGGGAAGAGGAGGGGAAAGGAGAATTGCACTCAAGAGTATTGCACTCTTGTTACTATGGGGAAGAGGTGGGGCTCTGCTGGGAAAAGAGGCAGTTCTTTTCCTGGATGGCCCATCAAGGTCTTTTTAACCTTTAATAGCTGACCTTGCAAGTCATGAGCCCTGCCACTGCCCTGTGGATGAAGTGAGCTCTCACGGGCTCCACTCCAGGACCAGCTTCTTCCTCTACAATCTGAGTTTAGCTGTTTTGCAAATGAACTTGATGGCCTCAAGCTTGTCCCACCCATCGTGATTGGAGAGAGAATTGAAGGAGACTTCTATTTTGACAAAGCACTGAATGAGGCCAGGGGAAGTGTTACCAAGCAGGCTTTACTGTAAGGGCATGTTTGTATGTGTATGTTCGCGTGTGTATCCATGTCTAGCCTCACACCTGCGGATTTATTTAAACACCAGCATAATGGAAAGAGACTGATCTCTAGACAGATGGTGAGGTCATAGCCATTTGTTAATTCTGGTTTATAGTTGGTCTGGAAGTGTTCTTGTCTTCCAGGTGTGTCTCCGTCTCCCACAGTTCGCCAGGAGTACGCTGTGTGACTGGCAAAGCAACAAAGCCTATCAGAGGAGACGGGGCACTTTGGACTCTCCAGTTCTGCCCAGCCAGTGGAGCCTTGTCATAGAGAGTTCTTATGAGGCTTGTAGGTAGCAGAAGTAGGCAGAAGAGCTTTGATGTAGTCGCCCCATCCACCTGGTTCCACCCAGCAAACATTCCTGAGCACCTCCTGTGTGCATTGAGGTACACAGATGGGTAATAGTGTCCTCAGTGTGTCAGGAGGAGGCAGACACCTAACCAGGTGACTATAATCCAGGTGAAAAGTGCTGTACATGGAGGCTATATGGATAAGAGGGGGAGTCACTGAATTCCGCCTTGAAAGGTTGAGAAAACTTCACAGAGGAGGTAGAGTTCAAGTTCAGGATGAAGACCTTGGAGTACCAGGTCTTTAAAGTGCTCTGGCTTTCCCTGTGGTGTGGGCCCTGAGCACTGCCTGAGGTCATCTGGCTGGTGGATATGAAGGCAGTAGTCCCGCCCTGCTCCCTGGACAGGCAGGACTAAAAGGACTAAATGGGCCTGGGGCTCGTGTGTGAAAGACAGACTAAGAAGATTAGAAATCAGGACGCATTGGAGACATGATGTCTGGAGTCAGTAAAAGTGCCACTGGGAGAAATAATCCGGTGGCTCTTGTGCTAAAATGAAAATCAAGGGGGCCCCTTAGAGCTTAAAAAGGTAACCTAAAGACAGAAAGCTAGATTGTTCCGCGTAGTTGCCACTCAATTTATCCCTCTAAGAGGAAGTATAAACTGAAATGTTAATAAGCTTTTAGAAAGGTTTAGATAAGTAGGTGGATTGAAGAGCTATAATGGATTATGTTGGAAGCAGGAATATCTGGGTCCAAGTTTGAAATCGGAGGTGAGAGGAGGCTAAATTTTTTCAGAACAGCCCAAGGAACAGAACTGGGGGCTCTAGTCCACACAGGCTGCCCTGGGTGGCTCTTATCACGGAGCACCGGCACACAGGGAGATCCCCAAGGGCATGAGCTGGCTCTGCCCTCCTGCTTGGCCACTTCTGCTCCTAGACTTCTGAATGTACCCCGTAAATCATTAGGGGGCCCCACCTTCTTCACTCCAGGGCTCTGTGATGACAGCTCTCACGGTTGTACGAAATGCATTCAGTCTGTGTTTATGAGTCTGAATGAGATGCTCTGGGGATGGGCAAAAGCAGCTTCAGGACCGCTATCTGTTGCTGTCTGCAGTGGAGTGAGGAGGTGGAACGGAGCCAACATCTGCTCGCTTTTTATCTTGGCTGCTGTTAAATAGCAGGTGGGCAGCTGGAGCGCGCCTCCCCTCTCATGGGCCCTGTTGAGGCTCCCCAGCTCTTGTCCTTTCCAGCTTTGCTTCCTGCCCTACCAGCGAAGGGTCAGAGGCTGGAATGGGGGTGCCACGGCTTGTGATGGGATGACAGGAAGGCTAGGGGTGAAGAGACACTCTGCTTTCTCCCCTTAAAGGGCAGGTGAAGGGAACGGGGCATTTTAGAGCAAGAGAAGACTGCTCTGGTGCGAGGCATCTGAGGCGTTTTTGGATGTGTGTTGCATAATGGGCAGAGGCCTGGGTTGAAAGCGCAGCTTTGCTGCTTACTAGCCCTATGACCTCGATAGGACGGTTATCTTGAGTCTGTTTCCTCACCTGGAAATGGGACAAGTGAGTGGTACATATTCTGCCTTCTTCCCGGCTGGGTGGTGAGGATCAGGTAAACAAAAGTTCTTTCTAGAATAGAATTTAAATGTGAGACCCCGTGCCACTATTGTTATTCCTTTCATCTGGGCGAGATTGTTCAGGGCATTCCAAGAACCTGGGGGCGAGAAATGGTGAGTTTGTTCTTCGACAGCTTTTTCTTGGGTGAGCACCCCTTGGTTGTTGTGAGGGTGCCCCTTAGGAAAGTTTGGGGTGTGATAGTCCACCCTAGCTCCTGGGTGTTTTGCTCGGACCCTGAAGAAGTACAGGGTGCGGTGGATTGTGTAGTACTGCAGATCAGAAGGCCTGGCCTTGAGGCCGGGCTCTGGCAGTAAATAGTTGTGTGACCTTTGGCAAGTGGCTGCCCCTCTCTGGGCTTCTGTTTAATCTGGTGTGAAACCTGGAGTTGAATCTTCCAAGTTGCTCTCATCCTAAAGAGCTTGGTACAGAAAAATCCCAGAAGCTACTGCTATTGGACGTGGTGTGCAGCGCATGTGCGCGTAAGTATGTGGTGGAGGTCTGTCTTCCAGTCTTTTGCGGGCCTTTCTTTCTTTGTGTGTCTCTCCATTCTGAGTGTCTGCTTCTTACATCTTTCCCATCCTTCCCTATGAATGTCCTTCCTTCTTCCCCCTCTTTGTTTCCTCTCCCTGACTAGTTTCTGTTGCCCCTTCATTTCTCTGGTCCCTGCTACCTCATTCTTTTGGTCTTTTTCTTCCTCTCTTCTCTGTGTGGATTTTTCTTTTCCTCTTTTTCTCACATTTCTGGCTCTTTGCTCCCAACCCTTGCATGCGTGCCTGTAGGTACACATAACCCCTCCATGGTGGTCTTCCCCCACGTCCCAGTAACTTGTTGCTGTGAGGTTTTATAGGGTGTCTGGCTTCTGCCCAGGGATTTGTCAGCTCTCCCTTCCCTTCACTCCACCTCCTGGCTCAGACCTTAGCAGCCACGCTCGAGTTGGCTGCTGGTGGCTGTCTGGCTGTTAAGTGGGTTGTGTGTGAGGGAGTTTGTATTCCCCTCGTGCCCTGCAGCCTGGCATCGGGGCTCGGCCTTGGCGTAGAGTGCTGCTGTCTGGGCAGCTGAGCTGGAGCCAGCAGGCGGGAGCTGTGCCTGGTTTGCTAATTCCTGGGGCTGATGTTCACTGGACTGACACTGCCCTATCTGTGCTCACTGCTTGCTTTTCCTGAGGGTTTAAGGTCATTACTAACCACATTTTCCTTCTTCCCCGCTCTCTTCCTCCCATCTGTTTTATTTCCCCTGGAGCAGTGCTTCCTCTTCAGATCCAAGATTTGCGGCCTGCTAGCATAGACAGAACATATTTTGCAGTCTTATGTTTTCTTCTAAAGAATATTTGATTTTATCATGTGCTTCTTTATACGTAAGCATGTTGAGCATTATTTACAATGGCATCAAGGAGACTCCCAGAAGAAGTGTTCTGTTGCTGTGTGTCTTCACATACCTCCCAGCACATGGCCGTGCACTCATTGGAGCGATATGTCTCCTGCTAAGGAGCAGAGCCTTAGAATTGCTGGGCTAGGGAGGCAGGTGAAGGAGGAGAAGGCATGCTCCTCTTCCTCTGTTCCCATCACTTTTATTAACTGCTGCATAATGCATACTTTATTATGTGCCTTCTTGAGAGTAAGTACCAAGGAGAACAGCCAGACCTGGGAGGATCCCTGCTGTATACAGCAAGTCCCTTCACCATAGATTGCTACGTGACCATCAAGGTCTGTCCAAGTTTAAGTTCAGCTATTCCAAGACTATTCCCTGTCTCCTGCCTGTATCCTCCAGCTCCATTCGTTCCTATTGTCCTTGGTATTCGGCACGGAGCAGTCACTCTGACAGCATTCCTTGCTCACTTGCTCCTGGTCTGCCATTTTCATGTCTCTAAAGTGAGGCCACTTCCTACCTCTCCTCTCCTACCCGGCCTCAGGGGTCACAGGGTCTTCTGCTCAGAATCCTGGCACGTCAGACTTGGCAGACGGGAGCAAGAGATCTGTCCCTTCTTTGATGGGGAAACGGAACTCAGAAAGGCTGTGTTAGCCAAGGGCACACAGTGGCCAAGACAGGCTGGGGGCCTTGCCTCTGGCTCTCAGAGTCTGCTTTCTACCCAGATGCAGGTTGCCCATGGTTTGTGCAGACGTAAGGAGGCCAAGTGGCTGAGTAAGGATCTGGTCTGGGGACTAGGAGAGAGAAGACGAAGGCTCAGGCCTTTTTGAGCTGTGGAGCCTCCTGATGCATCCTCTCCGCCCTCTGAATCTGCTTTCCACCCCCAACTTACCCCTTCTCTCTGGACTCCCTATCTTAAAATGCCCTCACCACCTTCGGCCTGGGGTCTGGCTCCTGGTTTATCTGTCAGGATATAGACAGCCTGCTTTGGTGCTTCAGTAATATTTGACCCTGTAGAAGAATTGAAAGCTCCATTCAGCTCACGTGGACAACTCCTGCATTTCGCAGCTCAGGAAACCAAGGGCCTCGCCAGAGGTCACAGGCTAGCTAATGGCAAAGCCAAATAAATCTAGAAGCCATCAGTCACTCCAGCGGGCAGTTGGGCCTTCCTCCAGGGAAGGTTTGGTACTCAGGCTGCGACTTCCTGAGCCTCCAGCCCCTTGCTTCTTCTCTTTCTTCCTGCTTTCCCCCCTGCTTTCATCCCCGGGTCTAACTCCCAGAAGTGGGAGTTGCTGGTCTCCCGAATGATGGTTACTGCACATGATCTAGTAAACGCAGCACAGTGCCCCCGCAGCAGCCACTCCGCACTGCTAGCCGGCCACCCCACAGCAAATGAAAATGAAAGTGCCTACGTGCATGTGTCTGCCTGGGCCCGGGGTGGGAGGGACGTGTGTCCAGGCCTCTAATCTTTCTCTCCACATTCTCTGTAGAGGAGAGGCAAGGGAGGTGGGGTGGCATAGGATGTAGCAGGTCATGGGTGAGGAAACGGCCAAAGGGAGGTGGGCCTCCAGCATCCCCAGCAGATAGAGTGGCAGGTGAGGCCCTTTGCACGATGAGTCCATTTCGTGTTCCATGGATGGTTTTCGCCCTCCCTCTCTATTCCAGCGAAGCCTCTCCTTTCCCTGCTCACTGCCTGTGTCCCCCTCCCCCCCTTAGAGCCTCAGTCACTGGCTAGGGAAGGGAAGGATAGAAGGAAGTAGCCAGCAGATCAATTAATTGTGCTTAATCTCTCAACCCAGATCCTTTTAAGTTCCCGAGCTAGGTAATTTCTCTCTCCTTCTTGAACTCTTATGACTCTTATTGTCTGCGCTGCACAATTAGTGCAGATACACACACACACACACACACACACACACACACACACAC
>NW_017731358.1:6348358-6376698 GCF_001890085.2 Hipposideros armiger | reverse complement strand
CACACACACACACACACACACGCACACTCACACACTCACATACTCACACTCACACTCTCTCTCGGCGACACAGAATCATAGGAGGGAGGGGAGCTAATTCAGAGAGCACTGTCAGGGAGTGTCACCTGGCAGGTTTCCTGGAGCTCAATAGACAGAGCCCAGAAAGTGACAAGACAGCATCAGTCATTCACTCATTTATTCGGGTGATTTATAGAGTGCCTGCTCTGTACCAGCTGTGTTGTAACCCCGGAGAAGCAGCTATGAACACAACAAAGCCCTCGCCTTCATGGAGCAAACATTTCTGATGGAGGTGACACGCTCCGTGGACTCGGTCAGATCTGGAGATGTGCTGTGGAGAGGGACAGCAGGGAAGGGAGTGCCGGAGGTGGGTGGCAGAGGCGCTCAGAGAGGACAGGAAGCCATCTCTCCACTGACGCCTCAGAGAATGTGTGCATTAATATTCGTGCACGCGCGCACGTGTCTGTGTGTGTGTGTGTGTGTGTAGGAGAGAATCCTTGGGGAGTGTCATATAACGAGGAGGGGAGAGGTTGCACGGAGTCTGCAACAAGGAATCCTGTGGCAGAAGCAGCTGTGATTGGCCTAACTGCAGTGGGGGCCATGGATGTAGGCAGGAGAACTTCTGTGGCCTCCCAGCTCCACTCAGCCAGGGTGGTTGGTATGGAGTGTTGCTCCTAAGCCTGCTCTGGGCTCCTAGGGAACCTAAGGCTGCAGGGAGACTTTTCCAGAGAATGGGATCTGGCAGGGCAGGCAGGGATCGGGGTCAGAGTGACTCTGAGCCCTGTCACTCCTCTCTGCTTTGTGAAAGTCACAGGAAGGGGCTGCTCGCCAGGCTTGTTGGAAGAGAGAGCCAGCATGGGGTGGTACTCCCTCCAGCGGCTGCCTTGCAGAGTCTGAGTGGCCAGCACAGGCGCAGCCGCATGAGCCGGCCCTTCAGGCACCCTTGCTGGATGTCAGGGAGGGGCTGAGGAGGCCATGGTGACTCGGTTTCTGCCCCAGGCACTATTTGCTGTTTCAGTTGGGTGGATGGTAGGTGGTCACAGAAAGGAGTGCGACAGAAGAAAGCTGGACAAGGAGAGTGCCAAGTGAACGGTTGTAAACATCCCGAGTTGAGCCCTTTCTTCTGGGAAATGAACTCAGGCAGAGACTGGGCACCTCAGACGCAGTCATTTCCTAACAAGCCCGCTGCCTGCCTGCGTGGCTTCACCACAGCCCAGCGGGATGGGGCAGACCCACACTGTTAATAGCCATTGTCGGTGGAGGCAGGTGTGGCATCTCCACAGGGCTTTAAGGTAAGAGTTCCAGTGAGGATGTGTGGTGGGCTGCCCGCACAGGGGCCTTTTGATGTATGCTCTCAGCCCCTTGGGTCTCCTTCCCACCCCCAGCTTATCCCTTCTCTCTGGACCTCCTATCTTAAAATGCCCTCACCACTTGGAGGAGCAACCATTGCAGAATCATTAGTCTCCCCTTTCTGAATTCATCATGCATTTCTTGAGTCCCCATTGTTTGCCAGGCCCAAGGCTGGAAGCTGCGGTGGCCACAGTAATGGCTACCACAGGGAGGACTAAATACGGAGGGAAAGCCCCTGGCCTGGGGTGAGGTGGGGCTTGAGGGGTGGCCTCAAGAGTGCCTGACAGGGCCGGCCGAGTGGCGCGATGGTTAAGAGCTGGCTTGGGACGCCAGAGGGCTCCGGTTCGGATCCCACATATGAGGGCCAGTGACACTGCCCTCTACAGCTAAGATGCTGAACAACAGCTCAACCTGGAGCTGGGCTGCCATGAGTCGCCGGCGATGGCGTAGGCTGCAGCCCCTGTGGCAGTGGGTTGCCATGGGCTACTGTGTGTAGCCAGCAGCCAGCGTGAGCGGCCAGCAGCCGCAGTGAGCGGCCGTCCAGAAGCCGGCGACTGATCTGCCTCACCCGGGAAGAGCGCAATGATGGTGCCAACTTGGGCCAGTGAAGCAACGTCCTCCACAACTAGACTGAAGAACAAAACAACAGCAACTTGTCTGTTTCCCTTCCCCCAATTCCCCAGCACTGTTCCCATCCCCCAATTCCCCAATTAAAAAATCTTAAAAAAAAAGAGTGCCTGACACGCCCACTCTCTGACCCACACACACCCCTCCTGGAAGACATGCTTCTTGAATTGCAAATTGTGGATTTACACTTATAATGACATCCCACGATGTTGCTTGTGCGCTGATGAGCGTTGCTTTTAGAATTGCACTGAATGGCTTAATTAGTCCATCTGTGCTGGGGCTGGTGCACAGCTGTGCGAAGCTGATGGCTGTGGAAGATGGTGAGGTATATAAACAGGTGGGAGATGAGGGGACTTCCCTCAGGTGGCTGTCATACCTGGCCGAGTGAAGTTTCTCATGCATTGCAGTCAGCAGAGACCAGCTGGGGTTGGGTGGGCAACATACCCTCGCTGAGTCTACTCAGATCTGGGGACTGGTCCATGAAGCAAAGAGCTTCAAGCCAGCCCTACATGGGTGGGGTGGCTTGCTGGCTGCCAGGCACACTTGGCTGAGTGAGGTCTTGGGGAATCTGTGAGATCAGGTAAGGTTTCTGAGGGGGCTGGTGTAGGGCATAGGGGAAGCCACACCTCAAGACTGGCCAGTGCAGGATGGTGGCATGTGTCAGAATCACCTGGAAGTTTCCTTAAAACACAGCCGCTCGAGTACCGGCAGAGTTTTGATTCAGTGGATCTGGAATGGGGCTGAGAGTTTGCTTTTCTAACAAGTTCCTGGGCGCTGCTGATGCTGCTGGTCCAGGGGCCACACTTGGAGATCCATTGGTCTAACAGGAAGGAAACCAGGATTAGATGGGATCACGCTTGAGCGCTTTGTAAACGGTGAATGGCACCCGACAGACTTTTTTATTAGAATTGCGAGAGCGTGGTATTGCAGATGCTAGCAGTTCACTGAAGCTAATCCCTTTCTCCTTTTGGATTTTGTCAGTACCTGGTCAGATTTCATAACACTTTCAACATGGGAGAACATTTTCCTCTTATCTTGGTCAGGTGGTGTATAGCAGGTGGCATATGGCGCACATTAGAACTTGAAAACCCAAAACTTGCTTAGGCCCCAGGCAGAGATTCGGACGTAATAATCTAGGGAGAGCCAAGGAATCAGTATTTTTTAAACTTTCCCAGGTGATTCTAATGAGCAGCAAGGATTGGGAACCACTGATCTCTGCTGAGTTTATGTTTCTTCTTACAATGGGCTGTCTACCCCCTAAGCTTCTGGGGCACTTTCTTCGTCCGGACCTCTCTGTGTTGCCCCTGACATGTTGTGATACAGCCTCCCCATCTGCTTGCCCCTGTCTTGCTCAACCCACCCATATCCTATTGGTTACTCTGCATCCGTTCTCTGAGAACCCTTCTATAGTGAGGACGTCACTTGCTACTGAGATTCCAAGTTCCCTGGCTTATTCTTAGGCCACCAGCAGATTTTACTCTGTCAACTCCTTCGTGAGGACCCCAGGTAACAAATGGTTCCCGACATTTGTGTCTTTCAGTGACGCAGAGAGTAGAAAATTGTGTAAGAAGATGAAAGTTGACCTGAGCCCAAACGACAAAAAGGTCGAATTATTCCATTACCAGTAAGTACACGTGGCCATTTTCAATTTCCAAGTAAGTGCTGAAAGCTTTCATTGGTATTCGCAATGAACAGTGATTTTTAGTTAGATCAATTTCAGAATGATTTTCCCCCCCCCTGTGTTTACAATTATTCCTTAAAAAAAAAAATCTTGAAATGTGGTTAATAGCTGAATCTTATTAAGATGCTGCAGGAAACCCAACGGTATGTATTTTCACAACCATTCCTAAAGTTAACACCTTTTTCTCCTCATTTGACAGGGATGGTGCATTTCATACTGAATATAACCGAGCTGTGACATTTAAGGTAAATTTACCTCCCTCATTCTCAGCAGAGCTGGAGTCTGAATGGATGCCAAAAATCTGACAGCTTCTCTCTGAGAGAAGGAAGGGCAGAGAGCACAAATAGCTCCGCCGAATGACCTGTGGGATTCTTATCTCCAGAGCAGATGTCAGCAGAATATCAGGAAAAGTTTGTAGCTGCTAACACAGTGGGGTGGCCAGACTTGTCTTTAGTTTGTGAATCTATCAGCAGCCCTCCAGGGGGACATGTGACGTCACACCCCTCCCTCCAGAGGTCTAGGCCTGGGTCTCCCTTTGCTGTGGCCTCAGGCCCTCCCTCATCTTGGCAGCAGTGCCCACAGTGGCTGCCCTAGGCCGGAAGGGGCTTGCTGTGCCCAGGCTACCACAGCGTGCAGACACAGGCAGGATGGCACCTGTGGCTGATGCAGCTTGTTCCAAACGAGATGTCGATGTCACCGAGACACTCCCTCCTATCAATCCAACTTAAAAGTCAATGGAAAAGCATCGGTGAACATAAGTATGGAGATCCTGTGACCTGCCAGTGCTGTCCTGTTATCACAGAGCAACTCTCCCACCCTGAGCCCCTCTCCTGCCCTTGGATTCTGTTCCTTCACCATACGCATTCCCTTCCTCAAAACAGCCTTCTTTTGCCTCTGGTCCAGGCAGCATTCCCTTGCCCTGGCTGGGGCCATATATATTTCTTCTGTTTCCAACATCTGCTGGGCTCACTCTTTCTGACTTTCCTGCTTCTCAGACTTGGTTGGACCCTGTGCTCCTTTCTCTTTTTCTCTCTCCGTCCGTGTCTCCTTCCATTCCTTCCTGTCTGTCCATCTGTCTGTGCAGCTGTCAGTACCCCTCTCCCTTGCCTCCCCGCCCTGCCCACCTCCCTGGTCATCTCGTGTTTATCAGCTAACGTGTGCTCTTTTTTCAGTTGCTGCAGCAACAGACTCAGCCTGATTACTAATCATCTTAACACCCACTTAGACACTTAGAGAAAATTCTGTCTACTAGAATTGCTTAACCCCTCTTACTCTGTTAAGATGTCAACTGAAGTCCTTGGAGAGAACATGTGCTCCCTAGGAACAAGATTTAGCTGGATGGGATGGGGGAGGTGCCTATGCGGTGACGGAAAGAGAAAGTGGGGGCTTTTAATTTTGTTTTTGGAGGTTGTCTTCAGTGTGTATTTAGCTGGCCCTCTGAAGAGTCTGTCCTAGAATTGCGGAGCCAGGGATAGCAGCTGCTCAGAACTGTAGTAGCAGGAAAGGAGCAAGGGTCCCTGGTGGTCTGAGCTTGCCTGGGTGGGGGAGGTTGGGGACCCTTTGTCCACCTCCTTACAAAGACTAGGTGCACGGGAGCTCATCCTTCTGTGACTTGTGTCAATAAGCTAGAGAGGTTGGCTGAGCATCATATAGGGTCTGAGTCTCTTTAGGGAGAGAGGGGATGCTTGGTCCCAGGTCCCCAAAGCCCACAGGGCCATCAGGGACCAGGGAGTTCTCCAGGGCAGGGGGAAGTTAGCGTTCTCATGACGGCTTGACAGCTTCTGCTTTTCTGCAGGAGTAGCCCAGTCTAAGGCCCTCCTTTGTCATCAGTCAGTTTTCCTTTCAGGGTTTCTCCTGGGCCTCTGTCTCCAGAGAGATGGAGGACACCCTGGCAGGGTGAGCACACAGTCTCAGGCTCACGCTGTGGCTATTGTTGCTGTCATCCTGTACTCTTCAGCAGGGTCCTGGTCACAGGGGCTATGCCGTGACCCCTAAAGAGGCCAGAAGGCCAGATAAGTGAGGGTAAAGAGCAGGAACCTCAAGAACTCAAGAGGGAACTCCGGTTTAAGCAGCAGTCTGCTTGTCAGCAGTCTGTCCAGCAAAATCCTTACTATGGATAAGTGATGAGGACCAGAGGTGCCCGGAAGCCAAAATTCAGACGGCCCTCTGATGACCTTCTCCAAAGGCCCTGTAGCTGTGAGTGTGGTTTCCCAGCCATAAAGTCACCCTAAAGACCAAGATACGGGAGCTGGGCCATTTTTTCTGGGATTCAGAGCTCCCAGAATAGGACAGCTGAGGGTGGGGTCCCAGGTGCTGCTCCCTGCAGACGTTTCCACCCAAGATCTTGTCAGTTAGACCAACTTGGAGAGAACCTATGGGATTATTCAACTTCAATTAAAGAAGAAGAATCTATCTGAAAATCAAAAGATTGCTAGTATGAACGTTTCAATTGTTACATTAAAAGAGGCAATTTCTTTTTGTTTTCCATTCACATCTCTTTTTCTTGGTGCTGAAGTGGGGGTGAGAAAATGGAGAGGCTGTGCTAACCCTTTAACTTAGCTCGTGATGGTGTGGGAGCTCCCCAAGCAGTAGTTCCTAGCTGTTTCGGGTTCCTCATCCCACTGAGAGTCACCTGAAAGCCACAGACCTTCCTAGAAAGAGTGTGTGTGCATACATTAAAGTAAATGCTTTCAGGCGATCCTGGGGTTTGCCGGCCTCCTGAAATCCACTGTGCACCCTAGATTGAGACGCCCTGCGCCAGGTATTTCTGGAAGAGCATGCAGGTGGGCACCTACGAGCATCTTCCTCATGTGGCCCAGGTGGGCAGGTGCATCTGCAGCTGTGGGTGAGCATGGGTCTTGATAAGGCCCTGCCAGTTTCATTTTGGCTCGTACATCATAGTGAAGCTTTCACAACGGACTGAGACAAGGTAGACCTGCCTTTGCCGTGGTGGAAACAGCCCTTCTCCTCTTGCCAGGAGGTGCTTCATAGCTCCATTTGGGTGGACAGGGATCATTACCTGAATGAAATTCGATGAAGTTTTGGCTGTCCCCCATTCTCGCACAGTAGCTCTTTCCAAGTAGGAGTTTCCAGAAATAGTAAGCCTCACTGGGCCCTCCATGTGCGACAGTGGATGGGCTGACTGTGTCGCCTCAAGCCTCACTAAGAGGGTCTTGCCCTTTCTCACCCCAGACCTCCCTCCTTCCCCCAACATACACAGACACACCAGTTCATCATCTGCTCATTGGAGCTTGATCAAAGTGGACAGAAGTAACAGAATCTTGCATCAAATTGAGGGACTCTGAGGGCTCCATCTGTTGACATGGAGGTCAGCAACTGCCCTCCAGGGTGAAAGGATGGAGGCTAGGCTGGTTTCTGGTACCCATTTCTGGTTCTCATAGACTGAGCACCATTTCCCAAAGTGACTGGGAGGACAGGGGATGTCTAGTCTGTCCTGGACGCGTGAAATACGGCAGGTGGGGAGGGGAGGGGAGTGATATGCCGCCCGCTCCCCACCCCATGTGTGTCTTTCCCAAAGGGAGCAGTGACTTGGGTCAGTTGTCCACATGACGAAGGCTAATTAATAAGCCCTTTACCCTGAAGGTCTTTGTCAGATCTTCTTCCTGGACCATTTAGAAGCAGGGGAGGGTGGGGTTGAGGAGGGGAGGGGTGGTCTTCAAGAAGAGAAGTACAGCAACCAGGCGTCCCCAGAGGCGAGCCTCCTGCCCTGGGACTTCCCAACCTGAGCCCTAGAGAGGGTGATCAGGGTTTAACACATTCCCAAGCCAGTTTGAATCACGAAATTCCAGGCAGGTTACAAGTAGGTATGATTTTCTGCTTATGTGGGTGACAGTTTTCGTGTCTGTGTGAATGTGGAAATATCTCCTTTGGACACAACTGGAAGCCTTCATTCAAATTGTTCAGAGAGGCTTCCTGGAGGAGATGAGATTTAGTAGAATCACGAGTGTGTCTCTGGTTTGAAAAAGCCATCTCATTGTCTCAAATGAAGAAGCGTGGGTGTGAATCCGCTGACCAGAGTAAGGTGTTATGTGACTGAAAAATGGTGTGGGGGTGGTGAGAGGACATTTTTAGGACCCTTAGCAGTGATGACAGTGGGCGGTGGAATGGCACACCCCCAAGCGTTTGCCCATATGCCACATGCAGCCCCATTCCAGGCGCTTGGGTCTCCAGGCAGGAAAACGGGAAGGTTCCCGATGCCCCTACCACCCTGTTTTCCTGGCTAAAATGAGTTTTCCCTTCTCTCTTCTTTTCTTCAGTCCATAGTGGCCTTTCTGAAGGATCCAAAGGGGCCCCCACTGTGGGAGGAAGATCCTGGAGCCAAAGATGTCATCCACATTGACACTGAAAAGGTAATTTCTTCCTCCTCGATTCTGATGGACACGGGGAGCTTGCCCTGAGCTAGGGTCTCCTGAGGAGAGATGCCCGGGGAACTGAGAAATGAGTGTCCCCGGTGCTTTCCTCCACGGGAGCGGGGCCAGGGCCCTCATGTCTGATGTCCTGCCCAGCTCTGTGCCGGAACCAACAGGAGATCGCAGGCTGGCTGCCTGAGCTGCCTCCGTTCTTCATCACTTTATTTCATGTATTTTAATGTGTTTAGGGTTTCCTTAAAGGAATATCAAGTTAAATGTCCTCTCCCTATTACATAATCTGGTTGTTGCTAGGATTGGCTTTGTTTTTTATTTGTTTGCTTGTTTAGTTGGGTTTTTTGCCTTTTTTTTTTTTTTTAAGAATAATCTAAGAGGTTTGGGTTGGATTTCCAGAGACTTGGGTCAAATCTCTATAATCCTGAGTATTGTGTGACTTTGAACACATTTTTGCCCTCTTAAACTTCGATTTCTGGATTTGGCCAGGATGGGGGCATTGCGGGGTAGTGGAAGGGTGGTTCAGATTGTCGTCTCTATACAATCCTGACCCTCCTTGGGAAGCCCGCCCACCTCACCTGAATGCATCTTCATTCATCTATACTTGTGTTTGCACCATAATCACATGTATGCTTTATCTGCTTGGCTGTGCCTTCACATAGAGATGGGCAGGAATTTCTTTGTTACATTTCAAATGGTCTGTGAGGCAAGTAGATGGAGGGAGAATGTTTGTTTGTTTGTTTTGGTTTTTTTTTTAGCTGGGCCATCCTGCCACCTCTTGGCAGCTCAGCTTGGGCCAGGAATTGAACCGGCGACGCTGTTGCTCAGAACTCACACTCTTGAGCGAGCTCTTAACCAACTGAGCCACTCAGCTGGCCCGAGAATGTTTGTTCTTATCTTGATAACATAAAATGTACCTTTTATCTTCCTCCCCTCTCTTTTCATTGAAAATTATTGACTTTTAATGCTTGTTACTCCCCCCGCCGAAAAAAGATGATACCATTTATACTTACTGGAGTAGGGGTCATGTGTGATCATTGTGAGCTAGTCAAGTGGGCCTGTGGTGATTTGAATGAAGAGGTTGAGCATCAACGTTTTCCTGGGATAGTGTGTGCCAGTATCATCGGCTAGAAGATAAAGCCGTTTTAAAAAGCATGTTGGGGGCAAGGGAAGAGGGGCAAGTGTCAGGAGGTGGTGGCACCTGTGCCTGTAGCTGTGCAAAAACAGCCTAAATGGATTGTTGCTCCCAGGTAGATGTTGTAATGAAGTATATTATTAGCCTTTCTGGACAGTGAAAGCCTGCCACCTCCCTCCCCCAAGACGTCCATGCCCTCAAACTCCTAAGATCACTTGTCTGTGACTAGAAATACTAAGGAGAAGTACTTCTTCACGCCTGTAGGCAATCCTCTTGTTGTTAGACTTTCTGCTGTTTTCTCTCTTGTAAGTATAGATACAGCTGCTTTTCTGCTAATAGAATCCCCACATAAAATAACTAAAAGTTCCAAATGCAATTCATGTTTGTGAGTGTAGAATTCCACCCTTATTGAAAGTGACTAATTATCTTTGAGTGTAATGTAATATTTGTTACTGTTTGGATATGAAACCAAATTGCAACAATTGCAACAGTCCCAGAAAAGCTTTTTCTTCTCAGATCTTTTACCAGGTTTTTATCTCCACGGATTCCAGAAGATCATTTTCAGTGTTTGCATCCTCCACCCCTAGTCAGGGTCAAAGATCGCGGTTACTCATTCTGTCTTAAAATGAGTGCCTTCTCTCTCTAGTTATGTAAACAGGAGTACACATTTTCAGAATTTATTATAAAATGTTTTAAATGCCCACAAAATATTTGTAATCTTTGTCTAGCTGGAATATTATAAGTAACATAGTCATTGTTGAAAATTTAGAAAATATAGCTTAACGCATAAAAGAAAGAAAAAAAATCAACCCATTCCTTCCCATTGAGAGATACCCACTGTTGGTATTTTCTGTAGCCTTTCAGGCTTTCAACATAATACGTACATAAATATTAACAAAACTGTCATTGCATGTTATATGCTGTTTTGTAACTTGCTTCCCCCCCCACTTAATGTAACATGCACATCTTATTGTGACATTAAATATTCCTCTTCATCGTTTTTAATGATGCAGTAGTATTCCATTGTGCGAGATGTACCATCATCTATTTACCTAATGTCTTGTTGCTGCCAGAAAGCTGCATTTCGAAATTTCCTCTTATTTTCCTTATTACTCAGAAGAGAAAACATCTAATTTTCTTCTATGGAAACTGGTTAGAGGAGCTCATTTTAATCAAAATATGCTCTGTCATGGTGCTGCTCCGCAGTCCTTGATAGATTTCCCTTTTCCTGAACATCCTTGAGTCATTGCAAGAAAGGCCTCCTACCCTGCTTTACACAGAAGTCTCTCCATTAGCACTGTTGTGACCTTTGTCTTCTTACATTTATTGCATTTATTTAACCAATAATTATATATTGCCTAATAATGTGTCAGGCACTGTTCTAAGCGTTTTACACATACAAATGATCAGTTTAGCTTGTAACCTCCTGGGGGTGGGGGCATGCCTCGTATCCTATGTTCCTGTGCGCGCAGTGGGCTCCCCCAGACATGGATGGTGGCGGTGGGGCTGGGGCCGTGGGGAAGAGATTAACAGGCGTGGGTTAACCCTGTGTTCCTGTGACGAGCAGACCCCCATCTGGCCAAGGTAGGCCTACCTGAAAACCACCCACCACAACACAACCACTCCGTAGAGGTCATAAAGAGGGGTGGCTTGGCTGACAGCCTCATGGGACGCAGAAAGCTCCTTGCAGACTTTTAATTGTTCAGGAGAAGCTGAAAGTAAAGCTGGTAGCCTGGTCCTTCGTCCCACCACATGGCCTTGGAGAGTCCCCATGGGGCCTCAGTTTTCCCATCTGTAATACGCAAGCGTGGTCTAGAATAGGTCTCCTGGGCTTCTTCCAGCTCCTGACATGCCATGACTCTGTCCTGTGTCTCCCATCTCCAAGTCCAACAGTGGGATTTCTGAAGTGCTCATTTCGCTCCTCCCACCACTGTGGGTCCCTGGGTTGGGGGTGGCCCCTCGGTTACTGTGCTGTATGTGACCTGTGGTGTTTTCTGTTTGTGCCTTAGGACTTCAGACGGCTCCTGAAGAAGGAAGAGAAGCCACTCCTGATGATGTTTTATGCCCCCTGTGAGTGACGCTCCTCCTTTGGGCCAGAGATAGTTCAGACTCTTGGCGGGGCAGCTGGGGGTTGTGAGGTGGGGAGGCTGGGAACACGGCCCGTGCCTCTCACTTAGGGCTCTGAATCATGTCGCTCACCCATTTCACCATCTGTGCCTCTCTTCCTTCATCTTGGCCTTTCATCTGGCTTTCCCCCCTCCTGCTTCCACATCAGTTTTTCTCACTAGCATGAGCATCCTTCTGTCCTCTCCACCCCGAGGTCCACCCAGCAACAGCACGGGTCTCCTCTCAGCTACCTCTGCCTTCCTCTGCCCCTCTGCCTTCTGGGGGCTGAAGCCCCTTTCCTGCCCCCCTGTGTGCCTTGGCCTCGGTGCGCTGTCCAGGGTGCTGCTCACCATCCAGAGCCTGACTGGCCCCTGCGTCAACCGCTCCTTCGGCTCTGGCACCTGCATGCCACTGCGGGCGCCACCTGAGACGGGTGGCAGGATCAGGGCCAGGGAGAAGAGCCCCGGTATTTGGGTTCAGCCTCTATATGAGGCGGGAGGCCATGGGAATAGCAAAGGATCACTGAGATGACAACCAGAAGACCTGGGTTCTAATTCCAGGTGTGCCACCACAGCAAGCTGGGTGACCTTGGTCACGTCCTTCGCCTCTCTGCACCTCAGTTTCCATTTGTGTAAGAGAAGGGGTTGGATCAGAGCAGTGGTCTTCACACTCTTTTACTGCATTCACAGTGTTAAAAATTTTACATTGCCACCCAATACTGTAAGTATACATAAATTATGTATAAATAAGCTGAAACAAAAGTTTCACAAAACCATACTTACCTTTACTATTAATATTTAGTATCCACTGTACCAGATGTAATGCACACTGATATTTTCTGTTCTGTTTTATTTAAAAGAAGTCATTGGTTTTTCCTACTGCTCCATAACCCTCTAATAAAGGGTCAGCAAACTATGGCCCATGGGTTGGCTGCCTTTTCTTATAAATTAATTTTTGTTGGAACACAGCTACATCCACTCATTTATGCGGTGTCTGGCTGGTTTCAAGCTACAACAGCAGAGCTGAGGAGTTGACAGTGGATCCTTCAAAGCCTCAAATATTCCGTGTGGACCACCCCTGTAATCTAATGGAAAACCCTGGATTAGAGCCTCTGGAAGACCCGTAGAGCTGTGATTCTGTGAACTACATATTCCCTAGAAGACTGGAAAGAGAAGGGGTTGTGTGTGGTGGGAGGTGGGTGTACCCAGGCGTGTCCATAACTCAGATGTGTATCAGGCTCTGCCACTGGGGTTCTGTTTACTCTTTTTTTAAAAAAAAAACTTTATTGGGGAACAGTGTGTTTTTCCAGAACCCATCAGCTCCAAGTCAAGTCATTGTTTTCAATCTAGTTGTAGAGCGAGCAGCTCACTGGCCCATGTGGGAGTCGAACTGGCAACCTTGGTGTTATGCTCTAACCAACTGAGCCAACCAGCCGCCCCTGTTTACTCTTGAAAGTGTACCCCCAGTCCCCCTTCCTGAGAAGTTCTGTGATCAAAGACCCCTCCTATCCCCACCCTGGTGACCGTGCCTTCATGTGGGGTCCTGCCTGACTTGGGCCTGTGGCTTATTTACCATGACAACAGCCTCTCCCAGCCCATGTTGATGGCTGGGTGACCCCCCCACCTGTCCTCCTACCAGACACCTCTCTGTCCCCCACGGTGTGCCTACCTGTGGAAAGAAGCCCTGGTGTCCTGCTTCCTGTGAAATCTGCCTCTGTACTTTAACCCTGGGCCATTTTCTTTATTAATGGTCACTGGTTGGTTTCACCCCTTTGTCTTTCTCCTTGGAGGGATCTTACTAACTGCCTGGCCACGGATGCTTCAGGATTTGCCCTGCCTACACAGCCCCTTGAGGATGAGCTTCCTTTGGTTTATCTCAGAACCCTTCAGGACTCAACACATTGGTTAAATGAGACTAAAACGATGTATGTCAGTACACAGTACATGTCATAAGCGTGCGGGTTTCAGTGTAATGACACTAGTTATACTGAAAGAGTGGTTCACTGGCAGTTGGCGCCTGAATGGGTGTCATCTCCCCACGCACTCCCCAGGCTGTCTGGCAGTGTGCCCGTCCTACTCATCACAGTCAGGGGCAGAGATGGAAGGGTGGTGATTATCTTTACATAATAGAAAGCTGGGTAGCAAAAGTTAGATTCTTTGTAGGTGTCACAGGGCAATTAGGAGTGGGGGAAGGAGGGAGAAGAACTCAGCTGTGAAGTTCAGAGTTGTGGGAGGGTCGGATTGGATGGCCCCAGGATTCTTTTGCTGCTGTTCTTAATGAAACAAAGTTGTGTCTTTATTATACTCATCCACTCAAGCCTTCATGGCTTCATTATTCAGCTTATTCCTGGAACACACAGTAATTCCCTAACTGGGAAGTCTTTTAGGGCTCTGATCATTTGATAATGTTTGGGGTGAATGAACCCAAAAGCAGTGGGAGCCTCTAGTTGTGACAAGGAATCTGGGTCCCCAGGACCTTACCGTTTATTGAATAAATGTTTGTTGACTGAATTAATGAGAAAATAATAGGCTAATTGCTCTAACCTCAGGGGCTTGAGAGGGATAATCAGTCTTATCTCTTTCCCTGCCTCCCAGTTGAATCAGTTGAAAGATAAACTTAGATAGGGATCACAGTACCAGCTGTGTGGTTGGTAAAGTTCAACTGGAAACTGGCTTGGCCTATAGTTTCCTGTTGCTCTTCTATCACTTCACCCCTCCAATAACTTCTTTCCCCAGTACTGCTGGCCTCTACCCACTGGGATAGCTGGCTGACTCACTACTTGTTTAGGGGGTGTCGCGGATAATGTTGCTGCAGGCTACAGACAGAGCTGGAAGAGAGAGGCCGCACATGTAGGAACAGATAACCCATTAAGCTCCTGACTGATGAATGTGGCCCAGTGGGTGTCAGATTCCCCCCCCCCACCTCATCAAGTCACTGAGTAAGAGTGGGTGAAGGGCTGCAAGTATGCCCCTTATTTTCCCACCTGGGGAGTGGAGTGGCATCTTCTCTTCCCTGTGGAAGTGTTTTCTCCCTGGGCTGGGAGGCGAACCCGCAGGCCTGGGTTGACTGAGCCTCCCCTGCTGGATGCCTGGCTCTGCCCACCCTCCTAGGTGTTGCCTCTGTCCCTCAGCCTGCAGGGCAGGTGCTGTCTCCTCTTCACAGGTCGGGAAGCTGAGGCTCAGGCCACTTACATCAGTAGCCCAGGGTCACACAGGCAGGAGATGCTGACCTGGGTCTCATTCTCCCCAGAGCAAGCTCCTTGCCATGCCGTCTCCCACTGTCCCTCCTGCGTGGCCTCCACCTGGTAGAGCCCAGGTGTCCAGTAGAGGTGGTGTTATTGTCCCTGTTTCCATTCTCCCTTCTGAATCCTCACAGTGGGAACGAAGTCCCTGGACATGTGTCATATTCCTTTCTTCTTGACACTTATGGGGATCCTGCTGTGGTGGCAGCTACTGGGACGAGGCGCGTCTTGTCTTCTGAGGGCAGATACCATGAGGTCACATTGTGGTATCTCCCGCTCTCCTGAGTCTCCCTGAGTCTGAGCCTGAACTAATAATGGCAGGAACAGAAGCCCAGGCTTAATATGCTGGTGTGTGTGTGTGTGTGTGTCCATTTGTCTGCCAGGCAGGACTATCAGTGAGGGGACCATGGGCATTTTGAGAGTTTCATGTCAAAATATCCAGCATTGCATCTTGTCCAGCAGGCTTGGTGCTGGGAGGTTCAGGTGGTCCCGGGGGAGTCTGACCTATTCACAGTTTGCCAGTGTCTAAATCTGGCCCGATCGGTGTGAGCATCTCTTTGATCTGTATTCCTCTGCCCACGGTCTGCCAAGGCATTAGCTAAACATGGATTAGAGCGTGTCAGCCTGCCTCTGCATAGCCCTGTCCCCGCTGTGCCGTGTTGAGATGCGATCCATCCTGACATGGGGTTCCAGGCAGCTTTGGTGTCTGCAGCCTTCAGCCGCATCTCAAAGCCTGTTTTGCAGCAGAGTGGCTGTCAGAAAGAGTAACAGCCTGGCAGGTCAGAATTCTGTGCATCTAAGGAAACTGGTGGTTGTGTCCTTCAGGGCCCAGGCTGATAATGTGACCTGCTTTGGTGGAAGGGAACATATGTGTTTAAATTAAGGTCACTGATCTAGTAGTAGGTGTTTGAGGCCTAGCTGTCTTGGCCCTGAGTCGGGGAGGCGGGGGAGTTTCACCAACCCAAGAGAGGAGTGTGACTGTGATGGACCACGGAACCAAAGAGAGGGTTGATCCAAAGACATCACAGAATCCTCCAGCATCAGAGCTGTCTGATATAACCTCCCTCATTTGCCAGGAGCAGCAGCCCAGGGAGAGGAGGTGACCTGTCCAGGGCCATCCAGCAAGTAGGGGAAGGATGAGAACCCCAGTTTTCTGATCCTGGCCTGGCACGCTTCCCATGGGACCGGAGCCACCTCCAGTCATTGCATAATTATCCTTGTTAATGAAAGAAAAGTGGCATGAGAATTCCCAGTCAGTGTAGTTGTGGTTGCACATTTTTCTTCTTAATGGCATCTGATTCATTTGCAGCCCCTGGCTGGGCTGTATGGGGAGGCTTTTAGCTGTGCATAAAGGGGGTGCTCTCCTGGCCCCTGTTCTGGTTCCCTTAATTCCTATTGAACTCATTGTCACCTCTAAATTATTCAGTGCTTTGCCCTTCTCCAGCTGTGTCAGTTTGCTCAGTTGGTCCCCGATTTATTAAGTGACTCCTGGGCAGTGTCCAATTTCATGCCATTGAGACTGTAAGTTCTTTGGGGGCCAGGGACTCTGCCTCCAGTTCCTTATGTGGTCCTGGAGTCTGGGGCCGTCCTGTGCTTCTGGAGGCTGCATAAATGTTTGTTGGTAGAGGTCAGCCTGAGGAGGGGAGGGAAGGCGGAGCACAGCGCCCAACACTCCCTGTAACCGAATTTGTTTTTTTTCCTGCCTGTGATTAGGGTGCAGCATGTGCAAGAGGATAATGCCGCATTTCCAGAAGGCTGCGAGCCAGCTTCGAGGCCACTTTGTAAGTGAGACACCATGGGCCGGGCAGGGCTGGCTGCTTCTTGGACTTGTCCCTGTTACCTGGGGAGATGGCAGAGGAAGGGCAGGGGAAGGGGAGGGCAGGTTTTGAAATCATGAGGAGGACTTGCCCTACTGCAGACGCCGCTGACCCAGACAGGTTGTTCAGAGACCTGTCCTCAGGGAATGTTGAGAACTCGGTAGAGCTGCTTGGACCAGGAAAGGTTGGCGCCTGTCATAGGACAGTGATGAAATAGCCAGGAAAACAGCAAGAAGCACATGGGGTATTGCTGGGAGGCCAGTGGCCCAGGGGCAGACCATCAGGGGTCCAGAATTACTGGGGCTGGGCTGCAAAGTGGGCCCAGGCTTCCAATGCCGGGAAAGGGGCACAGTGACACCAGTGGTGGCCCAAAGCGCAAGCAGGTTCATGAGGCAGTCTCCTGCCTGGGCTTACCAGGGTTCCTTGGTTCTTGTGAGGCAGGAAGAACAGTGGAAACCACAGCAGAAGGATGTAGTCCAGATGGGGAGCTGGAGCTCTGAGCGTGCCTTCAGTGTCTGGGTGTGTGGGGGGAGAGCAGACAGGAGAGAAGGCTGTCTCAGGGGTGCCCGAGGTGCCTGCAGAGCATAGGAGCAACCAGGATGGTCAGCGAGGGAGGCGGGAGGCTGGGCGGTCAGCCGTCACCCAGGGCTGAGGATCAGTCACTGATAGTCCAGTCGCCTCTGTATCTCCCCTACACGGCTAGGCTTGTCTCCTCTGTGCCATGAGTCTGTCCAGTTTTGTACTTACCCTGAGCCATGGAGGTTTGGGGTTTTTTTGTTTAGCTGGGGTTTTTTTGTTATTGAGTGGGTGATTTTTGTTTTGTTTTGTTTTTTGGTTGCAATAGAAAAATAACTGCTAGCTCCTCTGGGAGCGTGGAATACTCTATACACCTTTCATGGAAGGCCATCAAGGGGAGCCATCTCAGTGGGGCCGGCCAAAGTCCCATTAAGGGAGTTCTGAGTCTTAAACCTGCATCATGATCTTTATGGATCAAATTAAGCTGGTAATTAGTTCAAAGTCAATTTAAAAAGTTTCAGTGGCAGCACCAGGGCATGGTGACAGCCCTGCTAGATGGCTGCAAGATTGGGTTGCAAAGAACCAGTGCTTTGTCTTTTGACCTCATTCTGGGGGATACCTAGGCCCCACTTGTTTCTCCATAATGAATTTTTAGCAGCTTGCCTGGAGATGCTTAGCTGTGGGGCACACAGACATCACTCTGGGGAAGTTTCACGTCACATTTTGGGGCCTCAATAGATACCTTATTTTAAGATTATTTCGCCTGGAGAAAAGACTTAATTACCCACAATGTTCTCCCTACCTGCACCCACATATACTTAGAAAACTGCTTCGCTCAACTTCCAAACTTGTGGAGCAGTGGAGGGTAAACAGCTTCATTTCTAATCAGATCACGGACTACCTGGCTGGCCTCTTCGAAGCAGACAAGGTCTTGGTGCCAGTCTTGTGCACCTTCTGGAAGATTCTCAGCCAGTGCTGCATTTGCATCTTCCTGTCAAACTACACTCAGTATCCCTACAGGCCCCTCCCGTGTTCCCACTGAGCTTACCCTGCCATGTACTGCCCGGTCTGCCCACCTTTGCTTTTGGTTTAGATCACTTTGTTCACCAGTTGATACTAATTGTGATTTTCTCATTGAAATGTGTGCTTCTTGAGCACAGGGTCTATTCATATCATGTTTGTTCAGCACAAAGCATAGGACCAAGCTCATCCCGTGTTTCCCCGAAAATAAGACCTAGCCGGAGAAGAAGCCCTAGCATGATTCCTCCAGGATGTGGAGAGCACACACCCCTCACATGAGGGTTTTATGATGTGTTTCAAGGAGAAGGGTGCCTTTTCCACAACCTCCTTCAGCTTAAAATATTCAGTATGCCAAGGCGCCATATTTTGGCACCTAAAATCATGCGAAGGCGTATTTTCCGGCTAGATCTTATTTTCGGGGAAACAGGGTAGTAGGTACCCAACACATGCTGATAAATGAACAAATGAGTGTGTGGCTTATTACTCATGGGTACATTTTATACTGAGCTCTATGTTAACATTAAAAGTGATGTTCCTCTTTTTAAAGGAATTCAGAGAATCAGTTATTAAGGACAGACAAAGTGGGAAGGAAGTTTATGGGACGAAGGCCTTCCCCCTTGGCCCTGGGCTCACACTAGGTTCTTTTGCAAGGGTAGCCCTGAAGATTACTTGTGTTAAGGGTACACGTTTTTAAAAAAGAAAACAAGAACAACAAAAAAAACAGAACCCGCTTCTCCTGCCTGGGCCCAGGTCAAGAACTAGGAAATGTGACCCTCCCAATTCCCTAGACAACAATACAGAAAAGCCAATGGGATTGTCCAGGTCCCTGGCAAGCTGGGCCAGTCAAGCTCAGCGTTGGCCAGGTGTTAGCTACCTCGGCCTAAGACATCTGTGTCGTGTGAACTCATCCATTTCCTTCTGTATTTTGGGGTGGTTTGGTTTGCTCTGTTTTCTCCTTAGTTTCTTAGGAAAGCCCCTTTGCTTTCCTTTGAAAAGTTCTTACCTTTTCCCAACTCCATAAAGGGGGAAGGGCCTGGCCACTGTGGACACCATCCACTGCAGGAGGCCCCTGGAGGTCCATGCACACGGCACAGCCACGGCTCCTCAGAAACGGGGAAACCAGAGGCGTGGATTCCTTTAGTCCTCACACACAGGGGAGAGATGGGCTGATAGTCCCCAGAAACCAAAACTGGCTCCCTCTCCACTGTTGAAATGCAGCTGGATTAGCAACTCTTGTCTCCTCTTCATCTTTGTCACCTTTGAGCCCATTTGGCTGACCATGTCTATGGCAAGGGTCAGAAATCTTCCTCTTCTACAGGTGTCTTAGGAGGTGTCCAACCTGATGATGTCATTAAGGTGGAAGCCAGGCCAGGTCAGGGATGCACAGCCTTTGCCATTTCCCGAACTCAGATCTGCCTCCTTTTTGCTATCACTGATGCCTGGTGAATCATCAGCGTGTGTCCCATCGGCCCCTGCTAATTAATATCCTCGTCAGTAGCCGTTGCTGCTCCCTGATCAGAGAAGCCATCAGAACTTGCCCGTTCCCGTGTGCCTTCTCTTCCCAGCCTTGCCAGATTGACATCCACACTGAGTGTCTTATTAACCTTGGCCATCATGGACTCTCTGGGCGTAAACACCATGAAATGGGTTGGTCGTGATGACAGATGTGTGCAAATTAAACGCTGGTGCTAGCTCTCACTCACTGGCAGGGATCGTGGGCAAATAGCCTTGGAGCCTCCATTTTCCTGTCTGTAAAATGGGGCTGATGATGATGATGATGATGACCACTCTGCCTTCCTCACTGGGGTGTTGTGAAGAGCAAACGGGCTGGAGTGTGGAGACCACTGTGTAGCCTACAGATATTTCACAGGTACGGATGATTGACACCCACTGCCCTGTACTTAACCGTTCTTCCCACACACCAAAAAGGGGGTGCTCCCCAGGAGCTGCCTTCCACCCTCTTTTCTTCCTTATTAACACATTTGAGCAAGGGCCTGCCTGGCACTGAACTTTCCTTATGGTCTGTCCCTCAGTGATTTTATCTACCTCATAGCTTCCACGTAATGGAGCTCCATATGGACCCAGAGTTCCTAGGCTCTAGCACCATGTGTCCGACTGCTTGCTTGACACCTTGGTCTGGATTTTTCTCCCTGGGTCCCAAACACAGGATGTCAAAATAAAATTCAACCTCTTTCCACCTGGCAGACGGCCAGCTTTTCTTCACAACTCTCCTGCGTAGCCCAGGTTCCCCTGCCAACGTGCCAGGGCATCACCATACATCTGTCCCCTTCACAGCCTTCATCCTCCCCTGCCCTCCGTCCTGGGTCAGGCCCTGGTTAGCCCACACAGGGTGGTTACCAGAGACTGCTCACTTGTCTCCCAGACCCACAGCTTCCCTCTGCAGCCCAACCTCTGTACTTCAAAACATGCAGCCGGGAAACCCTCAGTAGCTCTCCAGCACCTCCTGAGTAAAGCCCTGGTTTCTTAGGCAAAGTGACCTCATGACCTCACCCACCCTTCTCTTACGACTCCCTTCTGTGTGTCCTGCAGTTCAGTGAAACTGACATGTTTCCCGTTTCTTGGGCTGATTCTTTTGTCTTGCCACCGTTTTTCCTTCCTGGAATGGCTGTGCCAGTCTTACCCTCTGTGGGGCACTAGCTCACATGCCTCCTGTCTTGTGGAGCTTCTGTGACTGTTGCTGTCACAACATGGGCTGAACATGAGGAAGAGCGTGTCATGCCAAGCGAACGGCCCCGGGCACATGTGGCTCAGTGTCCTGCTCTGTGGCTTTAACATCTCCTTAGGCTGAGACCAGTTTTACCTCATTGAACTTCACAAACTCCATAAAGTGTTAGTACGGAGTTGTTCAAAAAATGTTTATCTCATTAACTAATAAATGTCCCAAAAGTGGTACAATAGTGCTACAGAAACTGGGAAAATTGAGAGTTCATCCCAAGCAAAGGTGGTTTGGAAAGGCCACCTAGGAAGGTGGGATTTGATTTGCCTTAAAGGATGGATGAGTCCGGTGGTAGCTGAGATATGGGGAGTGGGCATACTAGGCAAAGGGACTAAAAGACACAAAGTAGGGGCACAACATGTGTTCTGGAAATGAGAGCAGAATTGCAGTCTCTTAGGAGCATTAATGAAAAGAGCTAACATATTTTGAGTGTTGTAGATACTTGTACTATCTCATTTAATCTTTACGGCATCCACAGGACATGGCTGCCGATGAGGAAACTGAGGCACAGAGGCACCTGTGACTTATTCAAGGAAATGCATCTACTGAGTGGGAAGTTAGGGTTCAAACCCAGCATCCCTAACCCTGATCCCACCTCCTGGCCATGGCGGTATATTGCCCGTCCACAAGGTGCCTTGGACAGCATATGGTCCAGCTTCTGTCCTGTGCAGAAATCTCAGACTGTCTATTCTTGGGAGAATAAAAAACCGAGACCCTAGCAGGTGTATAATTAAAGGTTTTGTAAGAAAGAAGAATTCAAAAATGAGGTAGGGACCGTATGGTCTTTGTGTGTGTGGAGCTCGACTTAGCCTGTATTCATGGGATTGAAAGGTTTTGTGCAGGGAAGTGATGTAATGAAAGAGGAGGGTGTGGGAGATTAATCTTGTGGCGGGCGTGTACTGACACTGGGGAGATCAATTAAACGTAAAAAAAGAACTTTAAAGTAGACAATTATTACTGGAAAAGGCTGCTGAATCAGCCTGGGGAAATGAACAGAGTGGCTTTCAGAGGATTCCAGGCCTTCACACAAGTTCTATTTCAGGCTTATTTTTCTTGTATTCCTTGCAGCATCCCAAAATGGGCTGGAGGGAAAAAAAAAAAAAAGACAACCAGTGATTTAGCAAGCGTTTCTTATGTGCCTGCTGTGTGCCAGGCATTGTGCTAGCTCCTTAAAACAGTTGGAAAGACATGTTTAGATGCTTCTAAGGATGGAGCTGCCAGAGGCACAGGTGGCTTCTGTCACTGGGAGGATTTGGTAGGAAATAAAGAACTGGACGATTATTGAGCACCAGTTTTGTGCTAAAACCTCTGACATGGATCATCTCATTCAGTTCTCTAAGGAGTCCCGTGATAGCCTCATCACCCACATCTTCCAAACAGGGATCCTCAGTGAGGGTGAGTTCCTTGCCCAAGGTCACATACTCCTAAGTGGAAGCTGTCTTCTGAGTCAAGTTCATTGTCTGATGAGACTACTGTTTTCCTTCTTCTCTTCCTGTGCGTCCTTGTGTATCTTTCGGCAAAATTCAGCTGCCTGGGTTTCTTCTCACTGCTGTAACCAACTACCGGCTTTTCTTAACGTTTTCCCCCCTCTCCTCTCTGTTGCCCTGCTTTGGGGAGCAGCCTTCCTGTATCTGGCCACCTGACATGCTTTTGTCGGAACAGATTCAAAGTCCTCTTTCTGGGCACCTGATCCTGCCCCAGAGAAGGAAGTTCTTGCTTCAGGAAAGGAATTTTAGGGGACCCTAAAATTTTAGGGTTGTTCTTAGAACTTAGCCCTGTCTTCAGTAACACAGCTACTAAAACCCTCCTTTCCCATACAGGGATGTTAGATATGTGGAACCCTGCAACCAGGACACGTTCAGACTTGGGAGATGATGGTCACAAACAGGAAGAGAGAGTTGGGGAGGCCTAGCAAGGCCTGGAGGGAGGAGCATTAGGCAGGCGGGGCGTCACGAGAACCACACACTGTCCTTGGCCAGGTAGAGCTATGAGGTCTGAGCACTTCACACATGAAGCCTCGCAGGACAGACTGAAGACAGACCGTGACGTATCCAGGAAGATGTCTGAGAACATTGTGGAGTGGCTGAGTGGTGATGCCATAACTTGGGAGTAGAATGCAACCTTAGTTGACATGAGCAAAGAAAAGACATATGTACTTGGGTGGCAGTGGTCCCGCTCTAGGATCTGTTTGAATTTGGTAGCAAGGCCAGGTTTCTTCTTCAACCCCCCGAACTTTGTTTCTGCACTGGGATGGTTCTTGCAGGGCAGGTAAAAGGGAACACCTGTATGGAGGGCAACGCCTGGGCCCACATGCCGCTTCCAGAGCTTTTGGTCATCATTCCCAGCTGGCTTAGCTTGCCCTGTTCCCCCACTGCCCTGGGCTGCATGTCAGTCCGTGGGGCTTTGTTCCGTTCGTCATGTCCTCATCGTGTTGGTGGAACAGCTGGAAAGGAGGCACATGGACAAAGTGAAGTGTCTTCGGGGCAGGGGATGGACAGATCTGTTCTCCCTTTGCTCCTAGGTGCTGGCCGGGATGAACGTCTACCCTTCCGAATTTGAGAACATCAAGGAGGAGTTCAATGTCCGTGGCTACCCCACCATCTGCTACTTCGAGTAAGTCCCCTGCTTCCCTGCTGATGCTCGCCCCTCCGTGATGGCGTTTGCATCCCGACTGAGCCCACGTTGTCTCTCCACCTTTCACAGGAAAGGACGGTTTCTGTTCCAGTATGACAACTATGGGTCCACAGCCGAGGACATTGTGGAGTGGCTGAAGAAGTAAGTCGGGTGTTTGCCTGGGGGGGGGCGCGGGTGCCCAAAGGGAGGGTGGTCCCTGGTCACAGGGCTCTGGCTGAGGGTCGGCGGGAGTTTGGGGAAGAGAGCAAGGAAGGGAAAGAACCTGCTGTGATGCCCACTCAGTTGTTTCTGAGTTTTGTCTAGGTGAAGGTAGAGATCGCTATGATTTTTAGGATGCAGGAGTTGAGAGGATTTAGTGTTACTTTGACTGTGATGACCGCATTTCAAATAGATTTTTTCTGCATACTATCTGTCTCATGGATAGAGGTGTTTCTCACCCAGGATTTCAGGTTTGAGAGAGGTTTCACTGCAGGTCTCTCTGAAAATAAAATTGTCAATTGAATGCTTATTTCAAATGTAACACTGTATTAGGTGCTGTGCAGCTACTAGGAAATATTCCAGTGCCTTATGTTTGCAGAGTACTTTGCCCTTCACCGTGCGCTTCCCACAGATGCTGCTGCATAGCAGCCGTGTGATCCTGTTTTTTGTAATGTGATTAGACCCTTATAACCCAAACCACCCCTCACCTGGAGGCCCTTCCCTGCTCAGCGTGTGACTTTGGCATGATGATTGGGCCCTGACTGGTGTGTTGGATGGGGAGCCTGTCTCCCCCATACCCGGAGCGAGGGCAGGGCCACCTCCTGGAAGCCTCCCCAAGACATCCCAGCTGAGCACTCCCCCGGCTTACTTTGCACTTGGCCTGGCATCAGTGTATCACTTACCAGTCACTGCCAGTGTGTGGTTATTTGGCATAGTTCTTGGAATTGTAACAGCTAACATTTTTGGGCCCCACTTTGTGGCTGACACTGTCCTAAGCACTTTATGTGGATTCTCATGCAATCCTCAGAACAGCTCTATAAGGAAGATGTTACTATCAACCGTATTTTATGAATGCAGTAACTGAGCAGTGATGAAGTAGCTTGTCCCACCTGGCAGCAGCTCCCCACCATCCAGATCCGCTCTCCTGAGTTCTGGTCAGAGCCCCTTCCCCTTCCACCAGTTGCCAGCACGGTGGATATTCATGAACATCATTAATGGGTCACAGGCTTAAAGAATTCGTTATCCAAAGATATGGAGGTTGAAAATGTGTATTTCCAGAATGGGAAAGGAGGATGAATTTTGTACCAAAAAAAAGAAAAAAAAAACCCCACCAGAAAAAAACTGTTATATTCTAAAAGTCGAAACCCTCAGTCTTCTCTCGGTTTCCAAGGGCCCAGGAGACACAATGATAGCACCATGTTTGCATAGCATCTTTTATTTCTTGGGAAGGATTTCGCCTCTCTTTCCCCATTTATTACCTCATTTGCAGTCCCTGCCCAGGAAGGCAGCTCCCCATTATCACGTATTCATTGTCTTAACCTGGGCCTTCTCTCCCCGCTCACCGTCTTCCCTTTTCATTTGATAATAAGCATGTAGTCTCCTCCAGCCAGGCAGATCTCACTCTGCTTTGGGAGAAGGTTTCAACAAATAGCAATCTCATTTGTCACCAGAGCATAAAATCTGTCTGCTTCCCTCCCCTTCTTCAACCTTTTCTGGTTTCAAAATACACTCATATCTTTTGGGGAAGGATAAGGTTTGTTTTTTTCAAAAAGTGTTGAGAATTGCTTGCTAACCGTAGACAAGGGGAACACATCATTGGATTTTCTGAGACAGGTTATTATCTCCTCCTGTGGCTTGCCGTCTGTCCCCCACCCCTGCTCTCAGCACACTGCCACGCCTGCTCCTCACCGGACTTGGCTCCGGCCTGTCCAAAACCCAGGCCTGCCTCCAAATCTCTGTCCTACTTCTCACCTCTGTCTTCCTCCCTCTCCTCACCCACCTTGTTAGCAGCTTCTTGTTCACCCTGGGTCTCCAGGCTGAGATGGTTGGTGGGATACTCCAGGGAAGGGAAGGCAGCATCTGTGTCTCCCTGGGTAGCCCCTCCAGAGCCACCCAGCCACCTGAGCACTGTGTAGGGGACGTACATGCGAGGGCAGCTCCTTCAAAGACATGGCTACAGTTTGCTCCCCCAGCATGGCGGGGCAAGGAGATGCCCTCCTGAAGGACCCCCATCGGGCTGCCTCATCTCACACCCCAGCAAGAGCTAGCAATGCCACTGTGCTGCCAACTGGCTTAATGTTTAAAAAATCTTTTAAAAATAGATTTTAAGGCTGCTATTCAAGTGAGATATGTTATTACAGAAAAACTCAAAAATAGAGTTAAACAAAAAAGCCTCCACCCTCATTGTCCATAGAAAATGTGTTATGATATTTGGCAAATTTCCTCCTAGATACCCAACTCTGTATGCTAGCGTTTTCAGTCTTTACCAGATTTCCCCCAAATCCTGGTGGGTGGCAGTGACCCACCTTTCCTGCTTCCCTGGGCCTCTCCATTGCTCAGGGCTTATGGCAGCTCAGGGTAGAGGATGAGGGTGGATCCAGCCTCCCTAGTTCTCTGGATGACTTTCAGAGGCTCAGGAGAGAAGAGCCCAGATCTCACCCTCTGACAAGTGACCCTGGCTGCTAGGCACAGTGTGAGGCCGGGTGGGAGTCCCTGGTGTCAAGTGTCCCAGGGCTGTGGGGGTAGATACCCTGATCACTGAGGCAGTTGTGTCCTCTTGTGCTCCTGACCCCGCTGCATTTCTTATTCCCCTCTCTGCAGATTTTATGCTCCTGAGTTGGGCTTGGCAGGTAGGGTGCACAGCAGTGGCATTCCACTTTGACCTAGCTCTCCATTCCTGCCTGTGTATTTTTACACTAACCAGAAGCAGGCTGAAAACAAACACGGTGTTCTTGTAAGGCTTCGAGTTGTAGCTTTTCATCCATGGCACAGGCATCCACCTGCCTGAGGCAAGGATCTGCTTTCGTGCAAAAGGAGCCCAGCAACTCCCAGTTGCAGGATTGGAAGGGAATGTCAAAGTCAAGGAGTCTACCCCCAACAGTTCCCTTTCATGTTTGCATTGCCTCTAGGATAGATGTAGTTACCTCAGCCCCGCTTAAAAACCTCGGAGAACAGGGCCGTGGCTCATTTTGAGGCTACCCATTCAGATGTGAATGAGTTTTATGATTTAGGTTATGAATGCTATCTAGGAATATTTGGGTAGTACTTTATTAACTTATAAAGTCCTGTCTTATGTTCATTATGATCTGTCTAGATCAGCGGTTCTCAACCTGGGGGTCGAACAACCCTTTCACAGGGGTCGCCTAAGACCATCGGAAAACAAAAAGATATTTACATGACGATTCATAACAGTAGCAAAATTACAGTTATAGAGTAGCAACGGAAATAATTTTATGGTTGGGGGTCACCACAACATGAGGAACTGTATTAAGGGGTTGCGGCATTAGGAAGGTTGAGAACCGCTGGTCTAGATGTACCTAAGAGGTAGATAAAGCAAAGCTCACAAATACACTCCTCTGTAGATGTTTGAAGTCAAGTTGGTTCCCTAAGCCCCTAGAGCTGGAAAATGGAGGAAATAAGACTCGAACCCAGGTCTTCTGACTCCCAGCTCATCTCTCTTTCCTGCTCATCTGCTGTAGATAGAAGGTTCTTACTTCTCTTGAGCTGAAGTTTTTCCCTGGAGCTTCCACTTGGTGTTGGTTCTCCTTTGTAGCAAATAAATCTTAATTTCTCTTCCTGATGCAGTCTGAAATATTTGAAGATACAGTAGTTATTCCCCAGAGCTTCTCTTCTTCAGGTTAAATGCCTCCAGTTCCTTTAACCATTCTTCGCTCATTGCATCATTTATTCCAAAAGCATGTATTGGGTATCTGCTGCTTGTTAGGTGTAGGAGGTACAGAGACAAGAGGGAGCCCCAGTTTTCAAGGAGACAGACAGTGAAAAGCATAATTCGGTAATAGTGTTTGGCCCCAGACTTCTTCTGTTTAATCCCTCTCTTTCCAGTAACTCTTACCACTATGCCCAGTTTTGCAATCCTCTCCAGAAAGTAAACTTCCTGTTTTCTACTGGGTGGGAGGGGGGTGCTTACCTGGCTGCAAAAGTGAGGGCCTCGCTGCTCCAGCTTGCAACTGTGCCACAGCCCCGCTGCAAGGGAGTGGGGCCTCTGGGGCCTTTGGAACCTTAGCCCTGCACCCTCTCTGCACCCAGCACTCACGTTTCTGCCCTCTGTTTGTTGGCTAAGTCATTTTTCTAGCTTCTAAAATTGCAAAGACTTTTTTTCTCTCTTTGTTGTTGTCTTCTTTCCTCTTCTGTTTGCTCCTGTGGGGTGACACTTAAAAAAAAAAACAACCTCTTGTACTGTTATATAGTGGTTTTGGAGTGTGTTCTTTATGCTCAACTAGAAGTTTCTCAGGCATTTTCAGGTGCTTGTACTGCTGCTAGGCCGTGGCATCTCCATTCAGTGTGTACGCTCTTGCTGGATTTTAAAAAGTGACTTTAATATTTGAATAGGTTCCATTCACATAATTAAAAATATACTTAAAAGTTATACATTGAAAAGTCTCGCTTCTACTTGTTTCCTTCATCCTATTCTCCCTCCCACCCGTTAGCGGGAAAAACTTTGATTTTTTTATACAGATGCAAGCAAATGTAAGTATATATTTTTTTATCTGTCCTGAATTTGCTAGCACTGTTATGTGCATCCCAGCAGACTATCCACATCTGTGCATAGAGCTTCCTTGTCCCTTGTCATGCTCTGCCCGCTCTTGTGTGGATGGACTGCAGTGTACCTAACCATCTCCTACCAGTGGACACTGGGTTATTTTCAGTCTTTGCCATGACAGATCATCAACAATGAATACCTTTGAATGCACATAATTTTGACATGTGCAGGTGTACTGTAAAGATAAATTCCCTGAAGTGGGAATGGTGGTGTTTTGAGGGGTTGGTATTTTGAGCCCAAGTATAGGAACCTAGGGTTCCTTGTGTTGGTCTGGGACCATTGTCTGGCTGGTGACTCATTCTGAAGCTTGATTTTTT
>NW_017731358.1:6344963-6347935 GCF_001890085.2 Hipposideros armiger | reverse complement strand
TGGCAGTCTTGTCCTCAACTTTGGAGCACAGAGAGGGCGCCTGCCAGCCTCCCGCCTCAGGCAGCTGGTGATGTAGATACAGCACGCAGTGGTCAGCGGTCGCATGCCGAAGCAGGCTCCAGGGAGGCTAAGCCGCCTCCTGAGGTTTTGCAGCCTGCGGTGGTGGAGTGGAGATTTGGACAGACCTCAAGCGGCTCCGGCACTCTGCCTCCGGGAGGACTACATAACTTTGTTCCTGGTCTCTAGGAAGGATTTGTGATGTAACGGGGACGCTTTCATACTTAGGGTACCCCCAGCTTTGTTTCCCTTGGCCCCACTCTTCCTGGTCATGACTTCCTCCCACGCTGGTCACCCATGTGACAGCCTCCCTTTCCCTTCCTGGCCCAGACACCTGGCCTCTCTTTCCTCCTCATTCCCATACGCACACCCCTCCCCTGTCGTATTCCCTCCCTCCCATTTTTCCTCCCCTCCCCCTCGCCCCCGGCCCTGCGGGGCAGTACTAAACACAACAGGGAGCTTTCCAAAGGTCACTCTCCGCTGTTCTATTTATTCTTGCCAGTTTGCTGAAAGTTAGAATGAGACTGAGAAGCTCACAAACACCTAGATTCTTGGGAGGCAGTGAGATTTCCCGAGCTGCCTAGAGAGCGATAGAGCGATAGCTAAACGCCACTGTTTGTGATGGGATATCGGCTAAGCGCTTCTCTGCGGCTTTGAGGGGACGGTGGAGGTGGGCAGGTCAGACCACTCACCCCCTCTGCTCCTTCACCAGGGGGTTCCTGGCGAGCCAGCCATGCCAAGCCAGTGGGGCTTTGTGCCAGGGGGCTGGATTTTGTTAAGGGCTGCTCAGGCCCCGGGGCTTGCTCTGAGCTCTGCCTGTTTTTGGTCTTCCAGTCCGCAGCCGCCACAGCCCCAGGTCCCCGAGACTCCCTGGGCAGATGAGGGCGGCTCCGTTTATCACCTGACCGATGAAGACTTTGACCAGTTTGTGAAGGACCACTCCTCTGTCCTCGTCATGTTCCACGCCCCATGTGAGTGGAGCCTTGCCCCTCCCCACCATATCCTCCTTCCCTCAGCGTAGGATGGGCACTGCTCTGGGACGTCAGGCCAGTGAGCACTCGCTTGTCGGATGCCTCCTCGGTGCCAGGGATGCTCTGGTGCCAGGTGAGGTCCCTGCCCTCATGGTGCACACAGCCCACCCTGCATCACTGTCGGAACGGCACCCGAGTCCAATCAGGCAGCACATGTCCCTCAGCTCCATCTGGAGAACCTGAGCCGCTCCCTCCAAGTCAACATGAATCAGGAAATGCAAACAGATTTCCCAGAATTAGAGGAATTAGGACCAGAAGAGCCCTTAGATATTGCCTAGAACATGAATCACCCCTCTTACAGGTGGGGAAACTGAGGCCCCGCAGGGGCTATGTGTTACTCAGCAGTTGGGAGGACACGGTGACCCCCAGCATCTCGGATGCCTTCCTGCTGCTTCGCTGGGGCTGATGGAAATTGATTGAAATTCATTTCCAAGAGGGAGAAGGCTACTCCTGGAAAGAATGGTGTGACAGTGAAGGGGAGACAGTGAAGGGCACAGAGCTCCCGGAGAGGGCGGGCCCATCCGATGGGTGAAGAAGGTGGGTCCTCAGCACCCTGGGACAGGGTGCATGTGTAGGGGTTATTTTTCTCTTGTGCCTTCTCACCAGCTCTTTGGGCCTGATGGCAAGTAAGAGATTGTGGAGGAGGGAAAAAAGCAAAAAAATAACTACAGATCAGTGTCATAATCGTTCAGTCCATAGCATCATATTCAATGACAAGAATATGCAGAGGGTGCCCAAAAAATGTATCACATTTTAAGAAAGGAAAAAACTGTATTAAAATGGTAATACTCCATATATACCAATAACAAAAGATGAATACAAGTCATGTCTATACATTTTTTTGGCACCCTCGGTATTATTAAACATCTTGAGTCAGAGAGGTCCTTAGGCTAACAGTTTTGTATCACCCTCCGTTGACAAGGTGGCTTCCCATAGGGTCATCTCCTTTCATCTGACTCACAGTGTCACAAAGAGAATACATTTTACAGATAAGGAGACTGACACAGAGAAGTGGCACAAATTGTTCCCTGCTCCTTGAGGCCTGGACTGCTGACTCCTGGTCGGCCTGCCCTTCCCTCCCACGCAGCATCGGATGGGTGTGGTTAGGCGGGAATTATTCCTAAATGGATTACTGCTGGGGATTTCCCCAATTCCTTTTTTCTTATAAGTGCCAAATTCTTAAAGAGAATCCAAAGGAAAAGTATTCCCTATGGCCCTTCTCCTTCTGAATTCTAGAAAACTGACCCAAAAAACCCCCCTGAGTTTTAAAGAGCTTCCTGATTAAGGGCCTTAATGCAGGTCACCCCCAGGCTTGCTAGGGCCTCAGCGAGGGCGTCCCTGTGGCTGGAAGTACCTGGAAAACTAGTAGCCAGGCACCACTGAAGTGCTTTCTCTAGCTGAAATGTGCTGTCCTGGCCAGTCTCAGAGTTGCTGATAGAAGCAAGTCTTGCAGGAAGTTATGTTGAATCTAGAGCTGAAATCACCCTGCCTGCATCTCTGTCCCTGCTGTAAAGGCAGATACTGGCTGGCTATTTTCAGTTCCTCCTGGGAACTTGACCCTCAGGTGTCTGTCGGTTCAGTCTGCTTCAAGAGCCAGGCCTCTCCCTAACCCCACCCCACTCCGCTCCTGGACGAGTGCACAGTGGTTTGAGCAATGGTTTGTGGTTTATGCGTCACTGCGTGAAGAGTATTCGTCCCCTTTGATGAATCCTATAAATTATCCAGAAATATGTACCAGATAGCTTGGAATCATTTAATCATTGCTTGTTAAGCCTTTTCTTTTTAAGAACCCTGGTTGCAAACTAGAAGTGTTTTGTTTGTGTTCTTTTTCATAATCTCAGGTTGTGAGCAATCTATTGTAGTAGCTGATGCTCGTAGGATCTG
>NW_017731358.1:6264670-6344663 GCF_001890085.2 Hipposideros armiger | reverse complement strand
TTTGTTTTTTCCCCGTTGGTCATTGTTATTAACAAATATTACCTGCTCTGCGTTGAGCCCTGTTGAGAGGGCTCTGATTTCAAACTTAGCAGATGGAGCTGTCAGAGCCTCCTTGATGGGTGTCTGCCAGTTAGGGACCCCGCATTCTCTGATGTGGTGCCTGTCAGCCCCCTGGCTCTACATGGGTGTTCACGAGTGGGCTTGTTTCTGCTGGGAGGGCAGAGTGAGAGGGATCAGGGCCAAAGCATGAGGTGACGCTTCCTGATGACCCAACCGCGTGGTGAAGTTCCCATCAGATGGGAGTGGCTGTGCATCAAATAATCTCTCTGTACCGTCCTTCTTCCTAATCTAGGAGCACAGTCTGTAGCCTGGGAAGGGATGGAGTGCATGTGGTTTAGAGAGAATTTGGAGCCCAGGCGGGGTGAACTGAGAGCAGAGAGCTCCTAGTGCCAAGCTGTATACAATATCATGCCAGCTGCTCTAGAGAACCCGCAGTGATCAGGAAGCCACTTTGGCGGTGTCTGAGGCACCCAGAGAAAAGGACAGATGTCACGAGGACAGAGATGGGCAGTGCTGTCCCAGGCTTCCCAAGTGCAGAAAAGGTGAATTCTGGAAATCACAATATTATAGGTGTCAGTCCCAGGCCAGATAGGGAGTGGTTTAGAAACAGACCATTTTGTAGACTTGGAAAAACAAGTTGGGCTCTGTGAACATGAAAGACCATGGATTCTATTAAGGAACGCTGGATATGCTTGGTTTGTTTCTTGGAATAGGATGGTAGGTTGATGAATTTGTTTTTTGGGGTTTTTTTTGCCACATGGGGCCAGTTTATTGAAGTTAAATACCGCCCCCGCTTTGACTACTTTTCCATAAAGAAAATTAAAACACATACACACACAGGATATCTTTCTTTTATCAAAAGTGAGTCTCTGTTTTCCTGACTGCAGTGGGGAGAGCAGGGTAGGATGGGGCCACCCTGAGGGGAGGTATCTCCTTGGTGCTCTTACTGTGAGTCTGGCCTTGTTCTTTCTAGAGGATGGTACTTGTTTTTTTAATCAGCAATTTTTTTGTAACTATGAAAAGCAAGACGTGCTTCCAAGTCTGCAAGGGTTAGAGAATTGGAAGAGGATAGCTAGATAAAATAGCGAACAATTGCGTCAAGATTTTGAAGGATCCCAACAGACTGGGGCTGAAATACTGGGGCTGAAACTGAAAAAGCTGAATTAATTTTTGTGGTGTTTTGCTAATTAAAAAGGAATGCATGTACGTTTTATCAAGGGTTAATATAGGAAAGTGTAGAGAGGAAAAATTAACATTATTCCTGATATTGACAGAGAGAGCCATGGTCTCTCTCTGTAAGTTATTCCTATGCACATCGTAAGTGTTCCATATTTGTTTCTTTTATGGTCCTGCTTTGAAAGGCCAGAAGAGACAGGGTCTTCAGCTGTCCCCCTGACCTGTGCCTATCCCAGGTGGGTGTTCCCTGGCACCTGGAGGTTTCAGGGAAAATCACAGGGTTCTCTGCCTGGAATGTTCATGGGTGCCTGCGGAGCCGCACTCCTGGGTTCTTGGCAGGAAAGGGCACGGGCCTGGCTTATTATTATTATTATTATTATTAAACACCTCCTCCCATTGGCCCCCTGCTTCTTTACCTTCTTTCACAGCTTTCCTGCCACTCACTTTCCCCCTCAGCCTCTCCCCTCACCTGCCTTCAGTTGTGTCCCAGCTGGAGTTGTTGGAAACCCCACACACATTCTTCAGCAGCCTGCCTTGTCCTTGAGCAAATAAGTGTAGGTTCAGCCACAGTGCTGGGGCCCTGTACGTAGGTTAGCTCCAGTCCTGCCCAGGTCACACAAGGGAACAGGGGAGCTGAGACTTAAAGCAGGTTTGCTCCGTGGCCCCCACCCTGCGGGAGGGGCTGGTCCTCCTAGGCAGGACAGTCTGGTGGAGCAGTGGGCTGAGAGGGGTGTTTGCCCTGTGGTGCAAGGACAGAGCCTGGGCCGCCTGGCCCTGGGATCAGCCTCTCTCTCCAGGCTTAGCACTTCCCCCTTTGTCGTCCGCACTCAGTGGGTGTGGTGTGGGTGTGGGTGTGGGTATGGGTGTGGGTGGCTGCAGTACCAGGCCCAGCTCTCTGATCCCACCCAGGACAAAGATGGTTATCTGGGAAAGGGCCTGGCAGCAGGACACTGACTGCAGCTCCTTGATGCCTTTGTTTCTTTCTGCAGCGTCCTGAATGAGAGGTCAGATTATATGTTGTCACTCCTCTTGTCCCCGTCTGTTTTGCCACAATAACATCCACCTGCTCTTCCCTCTCTGTGTAACTCTAGCCCTGCATGAGGCTGGGAAGGACACGATGTCATAACACCACCTCAGTGAGCATCCCTCTTGTGGGGACGGTAAAAGGAACAAAGTGAGAACTCCCAGGAGAGGGGTCCCCGAGGAGCAGCTTGTCTCCCATCCGGATGCTGAGGGGCAGGAAGGGAATCTGAAAAAGAGGCTCCCAGGGAGCCAGAGCACCCTCTCCTGCCTTTCCTCCTGGGCCCCGGGGGCCAGCCAGCAGCTCTGCCCGGGTCTGCCCCTTTCCTTGACGACAGGCCCAGATGAGATGTTTTCTATGCCACAACCTGCAGGTGTGCTATGCCCGCCCTGCTTTCCAGGAGCTCGGCTGGCCATTCGGTGGCAGGTCCTATCAGAGTCCAGGCTTTCTGCTTCTTGCTTTATTTCTGTCTTATTCTCAAAGTAATATGTGATCTTTCTAGAATACCTAGACGTATAGAGAAGTATAAATGATGAAGGAAAAAACAACCTATAATCCCATTATCCAGAGGGAAACCATTTTTCACTTCTTGGCTTCTTGCTAGTTTCTTTTTGTCTTATTCTGTTTTAACTTTTATTTTTTAAATTAACAGTTAAATTGTCTTTTTTTTCTGACACATATATAGATTTGTGTAACTACCACACCATAAAACTTCTTCATGCAATCAGTTTTTAAGAATAATGTTAACAACATTCTTATTATTGGCAATGCAAGGTTCAAGGGATGTATAAGAATATAGTGCAAACAGGGAAGGTCCCGGCTCCCTATTCCGCTGACTGCTGTTAACAGTTGGTATATCCTTCTCCTTCTGTGCTTCTACCTAAATAACAGGGTTTTTGTTTTTCAGGATCATTTTTTAAAATAGGATCATTTTTTATCCATTTTTCTGTGATTTGCTCTTTTTCACATACCAGTAGATCTTGAAGATGTTTTCATATAAATGTAGATGTTGGCATATAAATCTACCTCAATCTTTTTAATAACTGAATAGTGTTTTATAATTTAGAGATGCTATAAATTTTAAATCATTACCCCATTGATAGACATTTGTCTCTGGTGTTTCATTATTCAGACAATGCAGTGAACATTTGTAAACATATGTATTCGGGAACAGGTCTAAATATTTATGACTATTCTGGAAAGTGAAGTTGTTGGGCCATTGAGTAAGTGTGCTTGAGCTTTGATAGATCCTGCTACCTTGCCCTCCAGAGAGGTGTTACCACACCTGACCATGTGTGACAGAGCCACATCCACACCAGCCATGATACTGCTGTCAGCCTTTTCCATCCCTGCTAAACTGGGCAAAAGGGCAACTTGCCTGCAGCTTCCTGGCCCCCAGGAAAACTGGGCATCCTTTCTTGTGATAATCAGCTTTTCATATTTCTTCTGTGAATCACCTTCTCGTACCCTTTGCCCGTTTTTCTACTGGGTGGTTTGTCTTTTTCTTCTTCACCTAGAACTCTGTAGTTACAGATGTTAACCTTTACCTGTTATCCATGTTCCAGATGTTCTCTGTGAGTCTGTTGCTTGCTTTAACTTTCTTTAGGGTGCCTTTCATTGTACAAAAGCTTTACATTGTTTTGTCATCAAATAAGAGCTAGACTATTTCTTGAGCCCTTACGAGTATATGGATCAGACATTGTTCCAAGCACTTTCCACATATTAACTCATTTAATCTTCACAAAAAATCCTGGGACGTGTATATTAAGATTATCCCCATTTTACAGATTAGGAAGGGGAGGTACCAAGGGGTTGAGAAACTTGTCAAAAGTCACATAGCCAAAAGGGGGAGCCAAGATTAGACCCCGGGCAGCCCTAGAGGCCACAGCCTCCCCAGTGAGCCTTCTGCAAGCCCACCTTTGCCCGTCCCGACCTCTGGGATTCATAGGTTGCTTGGGAAATCCACCCCCAGGATATAAAAATAGTGCCCTATATTTTGTTACAACATTTTGTTTCATTTTGTTCTTGAATTCATCTGGACTTTTCATTTGTTGATTGGGCCATGTGGGAGGAAGGGATTTCATTTTATTTCTTTAAGTCCCTTTTTTGGGGCTTTTTCTTTTACAGTTTTTTTTAACATTATCTTATGTTCTTAAAAGTGCTTTTTTGTACATGCTTTTTGTGGTCACATAATATTCCACCGTATAATGACACCATAAATTACTTACCCAGCGCCATAATATTGAAGGTTTGAGTTGTTTACCGTATTTCCTCCTTATAAATCATGCTGCAGAGAGCTTTTTCATGCATCAGTGTTTGTCCACATGTCAGATTATTTCCTCAGGATTTTTGCCTGGAAGAGAAATTTTAGAAGCTTGTTATCCACATTTTATACTAACATAAAGAAGGGAAAAAAGCCCAAATCTCTCTTTGTACAAGCAGAGGGCTAGGTGATGGATGGAGGCATCCATCAGTGTGAGCTTGCCCCAGAGCGTCTGTGAGTGTCTACAAGTCAGCTTGGGTGTGTATACAGCTGGAAGCCTCAAAAACAAAACTCTGAGGTGTCTGTGGAGGGCATTCATGGTATTAAGATGTCAGTGTTTCTGCTAACGTCTGTGGGAGCCCCACCTCCTGGGCATGCCACAAGCCAAGTTCCAGGAAAATCCAGGCTCCTCTAGAATCCGAAATACCAGGGAGCTTTCCACATTAATCTGGTCCCTTGGAAACTTCGGGTTCCAGGATCCAGGAAAGTCCCCATAGCTGCTCTGCAATAAAATCGTAAGCATAATTGAAGATAATGGAATCCAGAGGAATCTAAAGGCTGGGGGTTGATGGGAGGCCAACATTCCCACAGCCAGAAAACAGTGTGATTGAGGAGTTGATGCGTAGACTCTGCCAGGTCATGAAAATCAGCGTAAGCGCACTTACACAGATGATAAAAACCCAACAAGGAAGTTTGGCGATAAAACTTAATGGCCTGTCAAATCACAATCAGGACACTAAAACGGTGGAGTTCTGCTCCGGAGTATAACTCTCCTCTGGCTCTCCTGCAGCCTAAGCAGCCAGGATATCCTGGCAGCCAGGCCCAGGAGGCTGGGGCTAGGGTCAAGGCCAGCGCCGCCCATGACCCATGGCTCCCCTGAGCAGGCGGGCCAGACCTTTGCGTGGCCAGACCTTTCTCCTCATGATAAACTGTTTACAGAAGTTTATTGTTTAGCCTTAATATCTTGTTCAGGGAGTAGAGGGATTGATGTTAGAGGCGAAAACCATAGCAATATCACGAGAACGCTAGGGTATGTATGGGAAACTTGATAACAACATCTATAGGTGTTGGAGATTTCCAAAGATGTGTGTTAGACCTAGTAAGGAGCAGGGGAAGTGTATAAATGGTGGTGGGGAGGGGAAGGGTACATGCACCGTGACTGGCTTGACTGCCGGTTATACTTAATAGAGATGTTTAATGAAACTAGCAACTATTTGGGTGCAAAGCAAGGCTTGCCGCAAAATAATTTAGTCCAGTTAAACCTTGTGTGCACAGGTGTAAAGCTGAATATATAGCCATGAGGTTAATTAATCCAAAAATGTGTAGAACACCATCCTTGGTACCAGGGGTGTGGTGGCGAGCTGGACAGACAGCTAAGCCTGTCCAGAGGTAGTCCAGTTGGGGGAATGGACAAATAACAGTAAGCAAACAGTAAGCAAATTACTCCAGCTGTTATAAGTACAATGGAGAAAATAAACAGGGTATCTGAAGAGAGTGGTGGGGTGAGGCTCCTTGGGGTTGGGTGGCCAGGGAGTTGCTCTGTAGAAGTGAAATTTGAGCTACAGGCTGAATGAGGTGAGGGGGTCAGCCATGCAAAGACCTGGGGGAAGATAGTGTTGCAGGCAACAACGGTAAGAGCCCTGAGGGAGACGTGAACTTGGCGTGATAGGGGAACAGAAGGAGGGCCACAGGATGCAGGGTGCAGGACAGGAGGGAGGCGGGGCTCGGGTGGTGTGGGGCTTGTGGCTGGGGTAGGGAGTTTGGGTTTTGATCTGTCGGCCATGGGCATGTTTTAACCAAGGGAATTTGATCTGATTTATATTTTGGAAAGGTGCCCTGGGTACTCCTAAATATTAGGAGACAGCAATATAACAAGACAGCCCAGAATTAAATGCCATAGAAATATATGAATAGGAAGTATTTTGTGAGTAGAAAAGAAATCGGTGGTTCAGTGGGGCTGAACCTTCCCCAGTGGATTAGGCAAAAGATTTCTGAGCTGGTGTTCGTTCATTCTTCTTTCCTCCCGGGTACCCTGGTGTCAGGACTGTCTGACTGGGGCAGGCAGTGCAGGGGACATCACCAGAGCCCCCGTGCCATGGGAATGGCTTCTCTTGATTTCTTCCCACAGGGTGTGGACACTGTAAGAAAATGAAGCCCGAGTTTGAGAGTGCAGCGGAAGTCCTCCACGGAGAAGCAGGCGTAAGCATCCTTTTCTCAACCTCCCCCCACTCTTCCCTTCTAAAGCATCAGTGACATGAATCGTTACAGTGACTCTCCCCTGCCAGCTCTGCAGCAGCTCCTCCAGTCCCTGGAGGCCTGTGGTACTTCTGTGTCTCCGAGTAGACATGTCTTAGACTGGTGGGGCCCCTACCCGGGATGGAGGGGTGCAGAGAGACAGTGGGGCCATGTTCCCATGCCCACCCAGGTGACCTCCAACAGGTCATGGCTCTGGGGTGAAACCCCAAGATTCTCCCTCTTTTCTCTGGGAACCTGGCTATTGAGAACAGCTGCTTAATGGGGCAGATTTAAAAGCCTAATCTCACCCTGTAAATGAGAAATGATGGATCTGGTGGTGTTCAGTCATTCCCTAGGCTATATGAACCCAGGGCCAGTCACCCCTCACTCCTCAGTGAAACCCCAGCAGGTCCAGGGTGGGTTGGGGGCTGTCGTCTGGGCTCCTCTGTTTTGCCAGCACTGTGTCTGAGGCTGTCATGCATGGTTGGCCTCTCCCCCATCCCAGAGCTCTGGTGTCCTTGCAGCTGTCGATGCCACTGTCAACAAGGCCCTGGCAGAAAGATTCCACATCTCCGAGTTTCCTACTTTGAAATATTTTAAGAATGGAGAGAAATATGCAGTGCCCGTGCTCAGAACGAAGAAGAATTTTCTTGAGTGGATGCGAAAGTAAGTTTCATGGTCTTGCCTAGTGTATCTTGATTCCTGGCTGCTGCTATCGGCCACTGGAGATGGCCTTGAAGAGGTGAAGTAAACTGCAGAGGCTGCTGTCCTTGTCTCATGGCCCCGGGAGCCAAGATATATGTGACTGCCCCAATCCTAAAGCCATCTCTGGTGTGCTGACCACGAGTCCTCAGCCAGCAGGTCACTGGTAGCCTTTCTGGATATAGTTTCATCAGTATTAGTAAGCCTTGTGTTTCCTGTTTTTCTAGGACCCCCTTTCCCAATGCCTTGGCTCCAGGTTTCATCATCTGCACTTTATTCCATCCCCTTGGAACGAGTGAAGGAAACACAGCTCTTCACATCCAGAGCTGGACTCATTTGGGCCCACGTTTGCTCGTGGCTGACTGGACCTCTGGCAGTGTCCACAGTGCAGCCTGTGGTGTTTGGGGGTTGAGAATAAAGATTTCAGAGAGCTCCCCCAGCCTTCCTATTAGTTTGCTAGGGTTCCCACAACAAGTAACACGGACTGAGTGGCTTAATAGCAGAAGTTAAGCTCCCGATGTTGTTATAAAGTTATGAACTTCTGGAGACCAGAAGTTCAAGATAAGATGTTGGCAGGACTGGTTTCTCCCGAGGCCCCTCTCCTTGGCCGTCTTCTCCCTGTGTCCTCACATGGTCTTCCCTCTGTGGCTGTATCCTCATCTCCTTTCATAAAAGGACACCAGTCAGATTGGATTAGGGACCACCCTAATGACCTCATTTTAACTGAATTACCTCTCTAAAGACCCTATCTCCAAATGCAGTCTCATTCTGATGTACCGGGGGTTAGGACTTCAACCTAAGAATTTGGGGTGGGAGGTGGGGAGGGGGGACATAAGTTAGCCCATAACAGCCTGCAAATCCAGAGAAACTGAGTAGTCTTGTGATTACTGGCCCAAGGACTGCCTACTCACTCACGGACTTTGGACCCTGCAGTTTTTAGCATTTCCCCCCCTGTGGGGACAAGGAGACATAGTCAAGCCTTTGCAGAGGTCCCTGGTATGTGGTTTAATGATGCCCATGTGAGAACCAAGTCTTTAGAATCACAAAGTGACAAAAGCATTGTGCCAAACAGCAGCATCTAAATTGAGTTGCTTTGTTAGGACATTGGTCCTCAAACCCAGATGTACACAAGCGTCACCTGGTGTTGAGATGCTTAAAGTGCAGTTTCTGGGGCTGCTATCCCTGAAGCTTTGATTCATTTCAGGAAGTGTGAATGGGGCCCTCAGCTGTAGTGTTTTGAAAAACACCAGCTTATGGGATGGGAGCAGAGTTCCCCTAGGTTCAGGAGGGGCCCATGAGAAGCCGTGAGTGGACTGGCAAGGTCCTGGTCTCTGCTCTTCCCACAGCCCTGCTTATTAGGGGAGTGGAGTCTACGGGTAGCCAGACCTTGTCTTAGGGACCAGAAGGGAGTGGTGGTTCTCTTGCAAAGCAGATGAGACGTTCACGCCCCTGGCCTTTCTGATATAGAAGCAAGTTGCTATTTCCGCTTGCCTCCAGCCTCCCCCTGGGGCCAGGGCTGGTTCACTGGGAGGGATTGAATGGGGTGGGGGGTTCAGGCAAGATCCTTGGTGCTTGCACTGGTGGGCAGAGAGCCCAGGGAGTTGGACATTAATCATTGCTAATCTCTGCTCCAGAGGCCTGGACACGGATAGCAAGCGTGGGGTCTCTGTCGTTTTTGTATGCAGTCGCCCCGCTAAGCACCTGAAACGCACTGAGGGTGACAGCATGGACTTTGGGGTCCGAGAGACTGCGCTCGGATTGGGACCCCCAGCCAGTTGCTTGGCCCTGATGAGTCCCAATTTCCCATCTTCCAAATGGAAACAATACTTTTTCCATAGATTTGTCTAGAGAATCAAATGCGACTACTGTGCTTAGTTAGCATGTTGCATGGTGTGGAAGGAAATACAGAAAGGAAGCTGTTTTTATTTTTGATGGCAGCTGTCATTTGGAGCTGTAACTGACAGTATCACCGCATAAGTGGTAATACCTTCCCAGCGTTTGCAGAATGCTTCTATATCTGTTGCCCCAGTTCATCCTCAGATCCTACTGAGGTCAGAGTCTTCATTCTTACTTCCTTGAAAAGAAGCCGAGGTTCAGAGAGGTCAAGGGCCTCGCCCAGGGACAAGTAATTTTTTGGGGAGCTTGGAAGAGATCCTGCAGGCAGAGCATGCATAGCAGATGGCTCTGACACGGCGCGTTGAGGCTTGTCACCTAGAAGGAGCGTGAGCAGACCGTGTTAGGTGAGGCTGATGGTGTTTCCAGCCTTGTTCACAAATGGTTGCACTGCGGGTAACGGAGACACGCCTGCCAGCAGGCCAGCCTGAGGAGGCAGGATTCAGAGATCGGGCAGAGCAGTAAGGTCTGGTAGGCGGTGTCCACCACAGAGCCAGAGTTTATGACAGGGGACCTGGAGGACAAAGAAAAGGGAGGCAGACAGGAAGGCTGGGAGGGGCCAGAGTTGGTCAGAGCAGGGGTGACATTAACCCAAATGGAAAAGCTGGGAGGGAGCTGATTTGGGAGGTGTGGAGGAGGGGGAAAGTAATATGTTCTAAGTCTTGTTAGAATTGGCCTGACAGTGGTACCTCCAGGTAGAAATACCTGGAAAACACCTGGAAATAGGGGACTCGAGTCATCCTTAGCCACAGGGATTATGGAAGCTATTCAGGTAGATGAGATCTTTTGAGAACTGTGGGGGCTCAGAGGGAGAGCTAGAAAAAGAGCTGTCACGAAGGTGGGGAAGTGACACTCTGTGGGCTCTCTGTAGAGGTGGCTCAGTGAGGCCGGGTCAGAAGCCAGGTTATGCAGGGGCGAAGGAAAGAATGCAGGGGCGAAGGAAAGAGTGCAGGGGAGGATGTGTCAGCCCTGGTGCAGACCACGCCGTAGAGACACGTCTCAGAGAAGGGAGAGAGAAGTGCGGCTGTAGAGCAGGGGACAAGGCAACAAAGGCTTTTAAAAGACCCTGGAGACCTATACTTTTGTGAGGCAGGTTGGAAGGAAGCAGCAGACAGAAACAGAATGAAAATTATAAACACTTATTGAACGCCTGTCATTTATTGGAGTATATAGGCTCTCAGCAACTGTTACTTGCTTGACTGACTGGGTGCTTTACATACACTGTCTCTGCTCTTTATAAGGATCCCAGGAGGTAGGTTTCAGTTTGCTCATTTAACAGAAAAGAAAATGGAAGCTCAGAGGGGTTTAGTAACTTACCTAAGATGACACAGCCGGTAAGTAATCTGGATCTGAACCGAGGCCCACCTCGGTTCCTTGCTCCTTAGCCTGTGCTCTCCCCCTGAGAACAAAGCCTCAGGAGCAGAAGATAATGGAGGGCCCTTCAGAGTCCCAGAAGAGACAAGAGGGAGGGGGAAGAAGTCTAGGCCCATGGCAAGGAGATGACGGCCCACACCTGGAGAGGTTGCCCTGCCCCAAAAGGGGCTCAGGTCTTCCACACCTTCACAAATGGCTTCTTAATGGGCTTCTCGACAGGAATTAGAATATCTTTGCTGATGCTACCGATTTGTTCATGTTTAAACTGAGGTTTTAAATTAAATTTTAGAAAGGATACAACGTGATGTTTTTTCTTTCCTGCTCCCGAGGGGTGGTGGGGAGAGGTCGAAGCGCTTGCCTTTATAGGATCCTCTTCTTATGACTCTGTCCCCTCCATCCCTGGCTTCCCGCAGCCCCGAGGCCCCCCCACCTCCAGAGCCCACGTGGGAAGAACAGCAGACCAGCGTGTTGCATCTGGTAGGGGACAATTTCCGGGAGACCCTGAAGAAGAAGAAACACACCTTGGTCATGTTCTACGCCCCTTGTAAGTAGCTGGGGCGCTCACGGAGGGGCGAGGTAGAGGGGTGGGCCTGATGGACCCAAGAAGATCCCCCCAGGACCAGGGCAGCCGCAGGTTGACTCGGGGCTCACCTCTATTGTGAGCAAGGCTCCCCAGTTTCATTCCAGGCTTGAGGTCCTTCAAAATCCAGGGCCTCCTTCATTCAGCCACGTTAGGTTTTCCCCTTCTTTCTGGGGAGCCTTGCTCACATCAGTCCTAAAATCCTCTGCTGCTGTTGGTGGCAGGGATCTGCCACATAATTATTCAGTCTCCTCTCATCCTTGGAATCTTTCAGGCTGCCGGCCTCCCACACGGCCACTTCCTTCCACCCCTCAGCTCCCTCCGTCCCTCCAGACACTGACTTCACCTTCAAGCCTCGGCACTTAGCAGCTTCCCAAGTGGCTTTGAAGCCAGTGGTTTTGAAGCTGTGGTGAAAGCAGTCACTTTCCTGGGAACTCCTGAGATCCTGCGATCAGTTTTAATCAAAGTTTAAGTTGAGGAAGTGACGCGCCTGCTAACATTGGTGTTGGTGACCTCGGGTTTTGTGTATTCCCATTTTGAAGTTAATTGATACTTAAAAGGAAAGGCTCTTGATTTTCCCACTCTTCTGTTGCCCTTCTCTCTCTCCCCCAGGTTATATATATCTCGGCTTAATGGAGTGGGGATAATAAAGCCGTGCGCTACAGAGAAGCCTGGCAACTCAATTTAGTCATAAACCTGCTGGGCTGTAGCCAGCCTTCCTGGTTGCTCCCCTCAAGTGCCAGTCATCTGTCATGTGTACCCTCAGTTCTCACTGTCTGGAAGGGGTCGCCTCCTGGGCCCTGCCATCCCCCAGCCTCAGACCCCCACCCTCAGGCAGCCAGCACATCCCTCTGTTTTTGTCTTTTCTTTTCCGAGCAGGACTTGTGCTGTCTCGGTTCCTTATCAAGCTCCTTGCTGTCCTCATCTGTCCTTAGAGTATGTCTAAAAGACTTGATGGGATTTTTTTTTTTTTAAGATTTTAAAATTTTTTTTTTATTGGGGAATTGGGGGGAGGGGAACAGTGCTGGGGAATTGGGGGAAGGGGAACAGACAAGTTGCTGTCATTTTGTTCTTCAGTCTAGTTGTGGAGGACGTTGCTTCACTGACCCAAGTTGGCACCATCATTGCGCTCTTCCCGGGTGAGGCAGATCAGTCGCCGGCTTCTGGACGGCCGCTCACTGCGGCTGCTGGCCGCTCACGCTGGCTGCTGGCTACACACGGTAGCCCATGGCAACCCACTGCCACAGGGGATTGCAGCCTACGCCGTCGCCGGCGACTCATGGCAGCCCAGCTCCAGGTTGAGCTGTTGTTTAGCATCTTAGCTGTGGAGGGCAGTGTCACTGGCCCTCATATGTGGGATCCGAACCGGGGCCCTCTGGCATCCCAAGCCAGTTCTTAACCATTGCGCCACTCGGCCAGCCCTTGATGGGATTTTAAGAGGTTAACATCTTCCTTCTGGGCAGAGAGTGGGATGCACAACTGAGACCCAAGAGATGCGATACATGACTTGCCCAAGGCCGCGACAAGTTAGTGACTGAGCCCTTCCTGAAGCCTGGGCTGGTGCTGTCCCTTTTGTCCATAGAGCGGAAGGGCTTTCTCAGCAGTGATCGAGAACCTGGCCATAGAAGTGGGAGTTGGTGACCAGCGTCTGGGTGGCCTTTAGAAAGCCCAGACTAAATACTTTCCCCTGGAAATGCTACTCTCTTTCCACCAGACCCTGGGATGGGGACTCCTACCTGCTGGGGTCCTGAAGGCCTCTCTCAAATACCTGTGTGCTACGTGGTGTCCTGTGTCAAGGGAAGGAGGCGTGGCAAGAAGTAACTTTAAACGCAGTCCATTCAGGGCATGTCATTGAGCGACTCAACTTTGGGCAGTGGGCTTGGCGCTTAGAATCTTCCATCTCCTTACTGCACACGCCTGTCCCTGAACTCTTCTCCAGACACTGTAAGATGGGCTCATCAGTGGGTGAAAGGGTCTTGGGGGGTGGGGAATGACGCAAAGTCAAACAAATCTGTTTTTAAAATTTTCATAATATATGCTTTTTATAATATATAGTAGTATATAATATATACTTACACTTGTTTACATATAAAGACTCTAACTACTACAGAAAGGTTAAACATCTGATGAAGGTAGGTAGGAAGTAAAGCAAAAGCTGACCTCTATGTTTCTCCCACCATCTCTACTGCCCACATCCCGCCTCCCCACACACCCCGCCCCCCAGTTTCCACACAGACCTTCCTCCTGCTGTTTCACTGTTCTCTCCTGTTCCAAGCCCCGCTTTGCTCTGAATGGTCTGGCCATGGCGACTGCCTTTCTCAGGCCAGCTTGGCTGAGTCTCCGGAATTGGAATTTTCCGTCCTGTCCTCAGTCTTTGTTCCTCCCTCCGCACTGTGGGAAAAGTCTTTGGCTTCCTGCTTCCCAGAGGTGATGCCTTTTTTTTTAAAGAGCCCAAATTAAAAAATCATGCCTCTTCGGGCCCACCTGACACCTCCTGGCAACATCTTCATGCCCTTTCTAAAGCAGCCTCCTCTCTGGTTATTCATCCGCCGTGCTCTTTCTTTCGGATAATGAGAAAATTAGATGCAACAGAAGGCCATTATTAATCTGAGACCTCGATACTTTAAATTGATGTTAACAGGAATTTGCACGAGGCTGATCGTTACCTTTAGACTTTCAGTGAGCAAAGAGATGAGGAAGGAAAAATTAATAGTGATGCCAGATTTGGGGGAAGAGGGCAGCCCGATGCAATTAGCGGGCATCATACCACCGAGGAAGGGCCTCTGGGTGCCATGGGGGCATGGCTTTGACAAGCCTTGTCAACAGCACGCACACTGTGCTCTTTAAATGTTTTGAAAGCTGTATGCTGTCATTCCTTTCATTAATTTGAGCTTTTCTTCCCTCTGCTAGGTCATATTAGTGAAGTGGTCTCATAATTGCCATTGAGGCTGGGTAAAATAACATCTATTAGCATCTGCCATGAATTAGGCTGTGCTGGGTACTTTGTTTCATTTAGTTCTGATATAACCTATGCCTAGCCTAGCTCTCTACTCCTGGATCAGATGTTGGAAAAAACTCCTTTAAGCCCTCTGCTCATCACCATCCACACTCTGCTGGGGCCAGCAGGCCATTCTGCCAGCCAGGCCACGTGGGTGGTCCTGCCCATCTCAGGAACCGGCTCAAGGGCTAACTTCAGATTAAAGTTGTAGCTTAGTCTTAATTTGGTTTCACAAAACCCTTTGAAATGCCAGTCGTTATTATCTTATTTTAAAAAGAGAGAAAGCAGACGAGCAAAGCCACTCCTTGGCTTCCCCAAGGCCGAGGGAGGGCCAGAGGCCTGGCAGGGCTGTTTGTCAGAAAGTTGGCTGGAGCCAGGTCTCCCCACAGGGCAGTTAGCCTCCCCCACCTGTGTTTTGATCAGAATTTTAATTACCACTGTCATGGAAGTGCTCCCCTCAAAGCAGTTCTGTCCTCTTGGCAGTTGTGTTCCGTGCCTAGGGAGTGGTTGAGAGGAGAGGTTGGTTGAGAGAGGAGGTGGGCTTGGGTTTTCATCTGCTCATGCTGAGGGAAGGGCCTCGCCAGCAGGTCTTGGCCCCAGCGGCCTGCAGCTTCCCAGGCTCTCTCCTCAGTGCATGTTGCCCCGGGTTCACTGGGACAGAAGGAAAAAGTGACCCCACATGGGTGCCAGCCCATGCCTGAGATGCTGTCTTCAGAGCTGCAGGGGCTCAGGGTGGGACATGGAACAAGAGACATAGGATGGCGTGCACACCACTGTCACATCCAGGGCCTCCGGGGTCACGAGTCCTCATCCACTCTGAGGGGCCTCTTCCCTGGGTCGGGAACACAGGCCCTGAGGAGCATCAGGGACTCCCTGCAGCTTGTCCTCCTCTTAGCCTGACTTTGGCTTTCCCGTTCCTGTATCTGAGGTTCAGGCTGATTGTAGAGCAAAGGGTAGAAGGACAGCGTGAGGACTAGGGGCCTGGTTTGGTTGCTTGGTCTGGAGCAGGGGTGGGAATTGCTCAGAATGTGGAAGTTAGTAAGTAGCAAATTATGAGCAGCGGGGCCTCAGGCAGGGTGGTTGCTCCTGGTCCCCCGCCTTTCCCAGTCCCACTTTCTCAGTCATGAAATGGAGAGGTTTGCCATTGTCACGTGCAAAAGAAGGGGGCTTTATAACAGGCTCAGAGAATCCTGAGCGCACATCCGCCTCTGCTAAGCCCAAAGCTCCTTCTGTACCTATTGGGTCGTTGGGAAAGTCATTACATATTTTTCTATGTTTCTCAATGCAAAAATGCATCATGGCTTTCCTGACAACCCAATAGATCAGGCTCTTCCAGCCCTGAGGGCAGCTCTCTGTAAAGGGAGACTGTCTCTCCCACCCTTAGCCTCTTAGTTTGGGTGCAGGATGGAAGGTTCCCAGACAGGAGTGGGCCTGCCGCTTGCACAGGGATTCCCTGCAAAGCCCTCATGCCTACAGCTGACACATAAGATGGTCGTTTGAGGGGCAGGATTGATACATGGACCCTGACCATGAGGTGTGCAGGGCGTGGGAGTCAGAAGAACCCGCATAGTCTGTTGGGTGGAGAGAAGGTCCTGGAAAGGCCTCTCCAGAGGTTCCAGGAAGGGCTCCTGGTTCTGCAGCCTCCCCGTCATGTACAACATTCTCTCCCCATCTCACACAGGGTGCCCACACTGTAAGAAGGTCATTCCACACTTTACTGCCACTGCTGACGTCTTCAGAGATGACCGAAAGGTAAGGATACCCCTCTTCACCTGTTGTCCTGCCTCCAACCTTGCCCTATCACCAATTCCCACACCTTCCTCCTTTTCATTCAGTTCCCTTCCCAAATAGGATCTGCAGAGACCAGAGGATTCTGGGAACTGGGACATTTCTTTTTTCATAAGGCAGGATAATAGGGGCTGAATGTGTGCTTCAGAATCAACTAAAAGGGATACACTGGCCCTTCCTTGGCGGAGGGGACTGTAATGGCTCAGTGTGGGTGGTAAAGGGATCATCCGTTTATTTTCTTAGAGCTTGATCCTTTTTATAGTAGGATTTGTAGTCATGCATTACTTATATAATTAAAAATACAAATTTAAAAATCTGACAGAAGTCGACTATAGGCAGCCAGTGTGGAGGCGAGCAGGCTATGTCTGTGGAACCTCCTCGTGCCTCAGTGAAAGGCTCTTGCAGGGGCCGACTGATGAAGCATAAAATTAACAAGCTAGAGCTGCAGATCGGATTAGAGTGTGGGGATAGTGGAGGCCCCCAGGCACGTCCTCCAGGCCTGTCCCCTAGCAGCCATGGCAGTGCAAGCCACCACCCGGTGAAGGCAGTGTGTGATTCCAGAGGCCGAGGGGTCAGGTGACTAGGGGTGGTATGGCTTGGCTGCTCCTAACCTGTGTGACATAGAAGAAGTCATAGCAACTCTGTCCCTTCTCTGTAAAGTTGGGATACTGGTGTAGATGAACACAAAGACCATTCCTAGCCTGGGGCAATGTCTTAGGAACCTGTCCCCTGCCAGGCCGCAGAAACACATCCACATGCACCAATCCAAAGTCAGATACATCTCTGCCCTGGTGCCTTATTTCCCTGAGTGGAATCCTTAGGCACAGCCGGGGCAGGCTGGAAACAGATGCTGGATCACCGTGAGTTGGCCCTACTGGAGTGGCAGCGATGGGGTGGGGAGAGCTTTGCGGGACAGCAGTTCAGAGGAAACCAGGCTGGAGCGCAGGCATATGTGTGGAGTGTGGGGACTCAGACCCCAGGACGCTGCCCTAGACTCAGGGAGACCCGTCGTCATCCACTAGCCCTGGCCATGCCTTTGAGGCACCCTCACCCCTCCAAGAGGGAGCATAAGGACCTCCACCTGCCACTTGGCCCGCATTGAGAGGGGCATGGCGAGAAGGGGCTTCCCGTCTTCCGTCTCCCTCACCGTCCAGCCTGCTTCTGCCACTAGGACGGGTGCATACGACAGGGCGGCTGCTCCTTCTCTGGGAGCTCCAGGAAGGTCCAGCGTAGCCCAGGCGGCCAGTCCCTACAGGGCTCCCTGCCAACCTGGGCATCAGGTGGTACGGGGAGGCCTTGAACCCCTGAGCCAGGACGGGACTGGCAGTCCCTCCAAGTCGACTCCTATCATCCCTCAGTACACTCAGTGCTGTGGACAGACAGGAGACTGGTGGAGGTGTGGCATCTCCCTGCCCATCTGGCTGCTCAGGGCTCCATGGCTCAAGAGCCTGTGACGGGATCACTGCAGTCTCCACGAGGCCAGGCTGTCTGTGCCAATAGTAAGTAAGCAGCTGAGGGTCAGCCCTCGTCTTCCCGTCTTCCCTCTGCTGATGCGTAGGGGCCCCATTTTCATGGTGACCCCTTCCTTCTCTGAGACACCTTTGCTTAATTGTCTTTACTTGGGCCAGTAATGTTGCTGGCCTTTTCCTGAGGTCATTCCCTCTGTCAGTCCTTCCAGCTTCCTCTATTCCAAGCCAGGGATCCCTCTCACTCATGTTTCACTGAACTTCTCTGTCCGAAGCAGCTGGCAGGTCTGAGGTTCCTGGAGGTAGCTCTCAGTAACCACAGGAAGCATTCTGTTTCGCCAGCTGGGAGGACTGAAGTTACTGATGCCACATTGCTCGGTGCCATCCTGGAACTATCAAATCAGACTCTCTAGGGATGGTTCCAGGAATTGTGATATGTTAAGAGCTGGCTCTTGTGCTGGCCACAGGCTGGCGTTTGGGGACCGCTGGCCTGTCCAGCTCTCTCCTGCCACTCATGAGGGATCAAGGCCCAGAGAGGAGCCGTGCGATGCCCAGACGGTTATTGCAGCTGGACTGGGTCTCCTGACACCCCATGCTCCCACCTCTTAGCTGGAATTGTATTTTTTTCCACCCAGAAGCCAGTCCCTGTTCCTTCCCCAATCAATATGCCGTTGGTTGCTCACTTCCATTTTCATAGCCAAAGTCAATATTAGCTCCTGCAGAGATTTATTTTACTAAATCAATAAAGCCGCATGAGGCAGCTCATATTTTAGCTGGGGAGCCTCCACCCCCTCCCAGGAGCTTACTGGGCGACTTTAGCAGTTGGCTTGCTGGATGGGGAAAGGGCTGCACACTGTTAGTGTTGGAACAGACGGCATTGTGGAAGGGACCATGGAGAGCAAGGATTCGAGGTAGCAGGTTGGTGGACACAGGCAGGGGTCAGGTGACTGTCTCATTGCACATCGAGGTGTCCACAGCTGAGGGTGGGGCAGGGCCTGCAGTGCAGCTCTTGGCCTGGTGTGAAGGTCATCCCAGCACGGGGATTGGCCCAGAGGCTACTGTAACCCTGGTCTTGTTGTATATAGTCCTCATGTTTACAAAACTGTCTACCCATCAGGAGGGAAAACTCCCTGAGGGCACGTGCCTCATTTGTCCTTGAATTACCTCAGTCTTGATTCCTGAGACCTCTGTAAATGGTCACTGAATGAAGGAACAATAATATATTTGAGTTTTCCTGAGAGTTCCTCTCCCATTAATACTTTAAAAGCATTGTGTCATGTTATCCTCACAGGAGCTTCGTCAACTGTGTGTTGTTACTCTCCCATTCAGTCTCCCTGAAGAGGCTGAATCTTAGGTTAAATGACCAGCCCAGAGTTACCCAGCTGGAAAGGGGCTACATCAGAACTGAATAAACAGGCACTGTCAGAGGTCTCTCAGAAGCCAATGGGGCCTGGAACTCATTCGCATGCAGGGGGGTTATTTGGGAGGTGGTCTCAGGAAGTTGCCAAGGGAGAAGATGGAGGAAAGGAAGACCAGACAAGAAGGAACCAGAGCAGGTGCATTAATGAGCAGTTTATCGCCTGGGTAACTAGGCTGCCCCTGGAGACCTCGCCAGGGACAGAGTTCTACTTGAAGGTCGAGGAAGTCATGCCCGTGAGCCCTGTCTGTCACTAGCCTTGCTTCTAGCTCTCTGCAGCCAGGAGTCGTAGGTGCCTGTGACAAGTGCTGGGCCAATGGGACAGCAGCCAACTACCATGGAACAAATCTAGAAGTTAGAGGTATACATATGGTGCTGTGGGTGAGTCAGTACAAATCTTGAGTGGGCGTGAAGGGGACAAGCACTTAGGTGAAATTGAGAGAGATGAGAAAGTTTTATTTGCTGCCTTCTTTCCAAAGCGTCTACGCCACTTCCTTCAGGGAGGGCTGCACATGTCTCTTCTTAGGGAAACTGAGTGTGGAAAAGGAGCCTTTACAGCTAGAAGTAGCCCTCTGTGTATGCAGCTGGCAGCTAGTTTAGGTGATTCAGAATAAGTGCACATTTTTAATTTAGTAGATTTATAAAATCATACACTACATTTCCCAGAGCTCCAGGGCATGTATACAAATTAAATTCATAATTTAAAGCGGATGCAGGGAGAGCAGCCGCCCAGAGCAATGCTCATCAAACACTTTCCCAGCATAGCAGAGGAGCCCTGGCCCCTGGCCGAGGGCCGGATGCAGATGGCTGCCCGGTGTGCGCAGTCGCCCCTGGGCCAGGCCCCTCCGAGCCTGCCCCGAGAAACAGAACCCACGGGACGGGCCAGAGGAGCCTCTGCCTCACATTTCTAGATAGTTTTTTTCCGAAAGTGCTTCTGAGGGTGAGCTGGGGTTCTCAGAGGCCTACAGAGGCCAGCCTGCTGGCCTGGTGGATCAAGCTCCACTTGGACGCCAGCAAAGGGCAAGTGGAACCCACCCGAAGGAGACAGTCACCCCTCTGCTCCAGCTGGGGGGGTGCCATGGGAATGCAGGGCAAGGACCATCAAATCTGGCTTTTAAAGAGAAACTGGGGAGCCAAAGTTTTATATAAAAACCTTCTGGCTCTTTTTTTTAGGTTGGCAACTAATTCAGATTCTTTTTTTTTTTTTAATTTTATGTGGGCCAAATAGAACAGTACTGAGAGCCAGATATGGATTGTGTGCAGGGAGTTTGCAAACTCTGCTCTGTAAAGTGTTACTATAGAGAACGTTGCTAGATAGTGGAAGAGAGAAGGGAAGTGTGAGAGTGGGCGAGGGAGGGCAGGTGTAGGACATGGGTGACCAGAGCAGGCCCTGCCTCGCTCTCACGCTCAGTCTTGCTGCTCCCAGAACAGTAGCCCTGCTCACCGGGGCACAAGGTGCGTGACCAGTAAACGTGACTTGGTGGCCTGCAGGGCTCTCCTGCCTGGAAAGGGGGTCTCTGTTCAAATGTGAGTAAGCAGCAGCCAAACAACTGTGTGAGTTGTGGTTATTCAACAATTCAAGCAGTGGTAATAGTTCAGTCTGAATTCCTTCGTGGGCTCCGGCCCTCAGCGACACCGTGGTCATTCTTCTCTCAGGTCCTGGCATGGGCCAGCTCTTCTATTTGAGTGCTCTTCCCACAGCTGGCTGCCTCCTCAGGTCTCAGATCAAATAGGTCCTTGGAAAGGCCTCCTTAGCCATTCTGGGAAAAGCAGCCCCTCTAGCTATTGTCTTATCAAATCACCCCTTTTAAATATCTTCAGAGCATTCCTTGGGCTCTAAAATGATCTCACTTACTACGCATCTTTCTGCAGTTAGAATGGCATTCACTGGACAACTGAACTTTGTCAAGATCACCCTGTACCCCTAGCAGGACATTGATACATGCTACGTCTCATCAGACTTAGCCCTCCCCTCTTTTAGGATGCTTCTGTATTGGGTGTTGCTGTTCCTTCACTGCTTTGTGACCCTGAACCGGAGAAAAGTTCCCTGGTGTCTGCCTTATACCCACGTATTTTGAAAGAACAATAAATAATAAGGAAAAACTACCCAGTATGTGGAATTTGTAAGATGGGCAAGAATAAGCCAACGGCCAATTTGGGAACCTCATTTTGACTAAAAACTCTTTGCTTTGGTCGTGCCGAACTCTTTTCCAGTTTCTGGAATGTGCCCCCCTGGTTGGAACTATCTTTGCCTCGTCTTTCAGGCCTTGGCTCAGATGGCAAACCATGCAGTTGCTCCATTCCCCTGGGCTCTCTTGGCACCCTGGACCATCTCCATCATACCTCCTGTCATGCCTTGGAATTGTCCCTTTATCCGATTCTCTGAGCAGATGCTGAGCTCCTAGCGGGGACAGAGCTTGTGTATGGGGCTAGTAGGAGTGGTTATAACAGCAGCTGGCATTTACTGACTGTGCCAGGCTCTGTGCCGATTTACTTGACTGTAATTCTCTTAGTCTGCATAATATCCTGATAACCTCTGTGTTGTTGTCATCCCCATTTTACAGATGAGAAAATTGAGGCATCAAGAGGCTAGTTAATTTTCTTTAAATCTTAATATGTAGCCAAGCCAAGATTTGCACTCGAGAAACTTCAAAGCTCTTGTTCTTAACCTTGGAACCACACTACCTCCCAAGCAGATGTTCAGGAAGTATTAGTTGATAAATGAATGAATTCCACAGTGCCTCCCAGAAAGCATCACAAAACCTGTGGTGTTTACAACTGCTTGCAAGTCATAATTTCTTTGATGGTCATTATAAAGTCATCCCTCAGTATCCTCAGGGGATTGGTTCCAGGACCCCCACAGATACCAAAATCTGAGGATACTCCAGTCCCTTATATAAAATGGCATAGTATTTGCATATAACCTATATTCGCATGTAGACTACAGCAGGGTGTGCTTACACATCACTTCATTCTCGTGGATTCAGCCTGGTGCTTGGCATGTGGCAAACTCAAGTTTTGCTTTTTGGAACTTTCTGGGTTTGTTGGTTTTTTTTTTAAAGATTTTTATTGGGGAATTGGAGGAAGGGGAACAGACAATTTGCTGTCCTTTTGTTCTTCAGTCTAGTTGTGGAGGACGTCGCTTCACTGGCCCATGTTGGTATTATCATTGCGCTCTTCCCGGGTGAGGCAGATTGGTTGCCAGCCACTGGACGGCCACTCACGGCGGCTCTTGGCATCTCACGCTGGCTGCCGGCCGCTCATGGTAGCTTACGGGAGCCCACTGCAGCTCCACTGCAGCCTATGCCATTGCCAGTGACTCACGGCAGCCCAGCTCCAGGTCGAGCTGTTGTTCACCATCTTAGCTGTAGAGGGCGCAGCGTTGCTGGCCCTAATGTGGGATCCAAACCGGAGCCCTGGGATTTTTTTTTCCCCCCCTAATATTTTTGTTTTGCAGTTGGTAGACTCTGGATGCAAAACCCACAAATACAGAGGGCTAACTGTACTCTTGATTTTAAAGGGTAGTCTGAGGGTACCTCTACGATGAATCCCCAAACCTTACTCATCTGCTCAGAAATCAAAACCAAGTACTGCTCATCTCCAGGGAGCTCCAGGCTGGGGATGCTTTGCTTCAGCTGCTCCATGCTATGGGGGAAAATGTTCCCAGAAAGTACATGGCATGGCCAGAGTGCAGTCTATGCAGAGGGTCCAGGCCTCAGCTCTCAGACGGGAAACCCCTGTGCTGACCCTCCCTTGCTTCACCCATAGATCGCCTGTGCTGCTGTTGACTGTGTCAAAGATAAGAACCAGGACTTGTGTCAGCAGGAGGCCATCAAGGGCTACCCCACTTTCCACTACTATCACTATGGGAAGTTTGTAGAAAAATACGACAGTGATCGGACGGTAAGTTGGGGAGAGAAATCTGCCCCAAGTTCTTTCTGCTGATGGGCGGGGAAACGGCCACAGAGAGGGCAGCAAAGGGAGAGTTCCAGAAGCCACAGAACTCAGCTGGCCTGTCAGAGCTGAAAAGGCAAGAATCTGCGCCCGGTTGGAAGAGATTCTCAAGGGGTTGTCACAGAAGCCCGTCCCCAGAACCAGGGTGGCTTCCTAGGTGCAGGAGCGTTTCCTCGTGGCTTCTATGTAGGCAAGCAGACCCTCCCCAGCTGCCCCATCCCCACCCGTTCTGTCTGCCTCTCTGCCCAGAGGAGTGAGCACGTGGAGGGTTACAGAAGGAGAATGATGGAGAAAGTGCACATCCATATCGGATTAAAGTTCCTTTTGTTCTCTTTCTCTTCCCCTTCCCTACAGGAATTGGGATTTACCAATTTTATTCGAACCCTCCGGGAGGGAGACCACGAGAGACTAGGGAAGAAGAAGGAGGAATTGTAATTTCTGCCTCAGAGAAAGCTTTTCCATTACACTGTGAATGATACTGTTTTGTTGTGCTTTCTGAATTTCCACGTGTCCGAAGACAACGTTTTTTATAGCCACTATGGCCATTTTGTACAATTTTGAAATAAAATTAATCCAGTTGTTTGGCGGTGTGGGTTATTTCCACAGAGCCCGTGTTCTCCCGCATTCCGTGTTCTCTTCTGGGAGGTGGAGAACGGCAGTCAGTGTCATCCACACGGAAGACACTCATGAGGCCAGGTGGGTGGCATGGGGTACTGGCCCCTAACAATCATCACACAGCAGAACAGGGAAATTGGACCGTAAAATACCCTGTTGGAAAATGAGTAGTATTGAGAGGAAATGCATTAAGATGATCAGGGAAAATGGGGTGCTCGGGCAAACAGTAACAAAGCATTCGCTTTTTCTGGATCATTGTGGTTTCAGTCTGGGTGTGTTTTCCTGGAACTCATTTACATATTTCTCTTGCTCCAGCTATTTCCTCTTCTCTTCCTCTGTCCAGTCCCTCCCTGCTCTTCCTTTTAAAGAAAAGTCTCCCCTTCAGGGGTGAGTGCAGTGGTCAAGCCCAGGCTCCTGGGGCATCTAGAATGGAGTGGCGGAGGGGATTTTGTGCAGCTGCTTGCTCTGCACACTGACGGGAAGGGGCAGCTTGGGGGACATGGTGTAGTCTCAGTGTGCAGATATTGGGTTCTGTTAACCAGCCCCCTCCCCACCACAATAACCTTCACGCCACGTTCTCCACGGACAGTGCCACCCCAGGCCCCCCACTCTGCTCCGACACCTCACTCTGCCTCCTGCCTCTGTGGCGTCTCTTTCCTGACCATCTTTCCCACCAGCCCTGCTTTCTGCATCCCTGCGAGACCAACACCCAGCCCTGTGCCCAATGGTGCCTCCAGAGCCAGAGTACCCGGTGCCGTGTCCCCTTGGGTATTTCCCCACGGGGCGTAGGACAGCCTCGTTCAGGCTGCCTTGACTTGAGTTGTGAACAGCCATCTTAGTACTTGGCAGCGCACTTAGGTGGCCTTGTTGGGGAGTTGGCCTGCGAGAACGTTCAGCCCTGTTTCCGGGACTGGCCTCCCTCACAGCCTCTGTCCCTGCTGATGGGACCACCGGGAGGAGGATCAGAGCCACAGAGTTCCTCATGGTGTGTTGACGAGGTGCCACTGCCCACGGTTCTGTGAAGCGAAACCAAGTTTTGAGAGCTTTCGCGTTGTGCAGTGTCCCGACTTCCCAACTGACCCCCTGTCTGTTCAGCCTTTCTTTTTCCCCCTAAGCACCCAATTCTTGAGCACCCCTCCCCTGCCCCCAGTAAAATTACACATGGAAAAAAAGAGCATGCCCAAAATAAATAACCCAGTGACCCAGTTTAGCAGGGAGGACCTCAGTTTAACTCTAGGCAGCCATGCGTCCTGTGTGGCCAGGACCCAGAGTTCCCGTGTCCCCACAGGGTAGTGCAGAAGTTGCCTGCGAGTCTGGCTGATAAGCTCACCAGAAGTGTCACCACAGTGAGATCACAGGCCAATCTCAGAGGTCCACAGCACTAGTGGGAATGAGGTGGTGCCCAGCCAGGACGAGAGAAGGAAGGAAGGTGCCTGATGGCCAGGCTTCAGGAGCAGATACACAAAGCCCCTCAGCCTCCACCACGCCAGGTGCAGCACTGACCAGCAGGGGGCGCTAGCATCTGCGGTACCTGGTGTGGAGGTAGGTCCCTTCTCCCTGGCTGTCACTGGGACAAAGTGAACCTATGTCCACATTTTGTGTGTAAGGGAGAAGGGGAGCTGTAAAAGACTGGATGGGCCTTTACCTAGAGAGTCAGAGTTATCTGATGAGAACTTTTAGCTTATTGGATCACACTGAGATCATCACTTATAAATCAATTACTAGGGTAAATACACGTTTTTCTCTGCATAAATAGGCACAGTATAAATATACAACTCCTACATGCCTGATAAAATGTGGTACCCAGTCCTGAACACAAGAGTCCAGGTAACACCTGACCACGAATTCCTCATTCCAGATCTTACAAGATACATCTTGGTTAATGTAGTCCGAACAAGAGTGCAGGCTCACTGTCAACAAAAACCATCAAAACATTTTCACGTGGCTCATGGAAAAGACCAACACTTGATAGTTAATTTTCATTGCATGTTCTTCACTGATGTTCAAGGTAATACAGTGTTATAAGAAACTTTGAAAAATGCAGAAAAGCATGCAGAAGAAAAACAATCACTCATAATAACCCTGCTAGTCATCCATTACTATTGAATACTTCAGTGTATAGTCCATTTTTTTATCACACACATATGAAATCACTCAGTATTTTATAACGTTTAAAAAATTTACAAAATATTTGAAGATTTTTTTCAGTATCATTAGGTATTCTTCCTCAACGCAGGTTTTAAAGACTGTGTAACAGAGTTTCTTGGCACTGTTCACATTTTGGGACAGATAATTTTTTGTTGTGGGCGGGGGCTTTCCTGTACATAGTAGTATTTTTAGCAGTATCTCTGGCCTCTACCCCCTAAACGCCAATAGCACCTCCTTCCCTCACAGGGGGAAGTGTCTCCAGACTTTGCCAAATGTCCCTTATGGGGGCAAAATCACTCCCAGCGGAGAACCATTGCCATGTAGTACTTCATCCTATGTAAGTACCATCATTTACTTATAAATCTGTATTATTAGATGTATATGTTATTGATAGTTATTCCTGACCATAAATAGTACTGGGATGGACATCGCTGGTTGGGTTATTTTACATAATTTACACATTTTCAGAAGCGGCTTTCTGGGCCAAAGAATATGCTTATTTTTAAGGCCTGTGATATATGTTGTCAATTTTCCTTCAGCTGTGTGCCTGTTTATACTCTTACCAAGAGCATGTGAAATTACCTGTTTTTCTAAACTCCTGCTAGCTCTGGGAATTATAATTTTAAAAAATCTTTGCAAAACTTTTTATGTATTTTAAAGACAGTTATTCTAGTTAATTTTTATATTGAAAATTCATCTTTGCTTTAGTCTGCCAGGATGCTTTAGCTTCTGTTTCTATCTCTGACAAATTTTCTGCCTCTAATGTCATGTCATTTGCAAATTTGATAGGAATTAAAACTTTGTAAAAGATAGAGTATAGCCTAGAACCTTGTAGCAGGCCAGTGAAATGTCCTGTCAATCCATTAGTTCAGCATCCCTGTGAACAGTCATTCAGCAAGTTCCTAACCCACTCAATTGTCTCAGCACCTGACTCATATTTTCCAGCCTTTCCTGAAAGGTACAATGAAAAGTGTTATCAAATGTTTTGTTGAGGTCTGGACGTACTGGGTCTACCACATTCCTCTGATGAATCCATCTAACTAACCCTGTGAAAGAATACTAATCCTTTACTTGTGCACAGTCCTTTACAGTTTGGAATCATTTTTAGGCCCATTTCATTCAATGCTCACACAACCCCATGATGCTGTGATGACACTGAGGCTCTGGGAGGCTAAGTCGCTTGTCCAAAGTCACAAAGGTGGTAACTCAGAGGCAACACAGGGTTCCGTCCTCTCTCCCATGATCAAGACTTAGTTGGTGATGCTTTCTTCGGGTGTTTCTTGCCTCCTTTCCAAGTCCTCACGAATTGTCATTGTACTAAACAGCATAATGCCTGCTTAATAAGTCTTCCCTTTCCCGGACTGAATCAGCCAGTTTTCACATCCTTTCAGAATCCTGGGGAGAGATTTGTCTGGGTCCAAAAAATCTGAAATTGTTTAGAGCAAGCTTGAAGTTGTCCTTCAAACGCTTAACAATGTTGATTTTTTAAAATTGTTTTTATTATATATCTTCTCTATAAAAAAAGCAACAAATAACTAACCAAAATCTAAATATATATTATATATTTATGTTATATTTAAAATATGTACTTAGTTATTAACTTGGTGTGTGTATTATATACACTATGTGTGCATATGTGTGTATGTATATATATGTATACATATATATGGAGAGATAGAGATAGAGATAGAGAGAGAGAGAGGGCGAGAGAGAGAGAGAGAGAGAGAGAGAGAGAGAGAGANAGAGAGAGAGAGAGAGAGAGAAAGAAAGGGAAACTGTCTCACTATCTGCCCTAGTTTCACGCTTCATAAATAACCACTATCAAGTTTGGTGTGTATCCTTCCAAGCATTTTATTTTGGTTTTTGTTCATAAACAAATGTGTAATATGCTTCTTACGTATGTGGGTACATGTATGTGTGTGCATATATAGGTATATAGATTCAAAAACTCCCACTCCAAGATCACATATAAATTTATTTGTATTTTTCCTGGTATTTTAAAATACATCTTAAATTTATTTTGATATAAGGAAAGACAAAGGAATCCAGTTCTTTGTCAAAATGGTTAGCCACTTGCCCCAACACCATTTGTCTTTCCCCACTGAAATGTCACTTTTACCGTAAAGTAAATATCAAAAGGTGTTTGGGTGTTGTATTTTCTGCCCTATTCCATTAACCTATCTATTCCCATTTTATTTTATATTTTATTCCCATTTTAATTTTTTTTTAATTTTTATAATTTTCCTAGCTGTTTTTGCATATTTTTTTCAGTTGAACAGTTTGCCTTCGATTTCAGGTTCTTCCAATCAAAGACCAGCCTATCCTTTTCAGTACAATGCTCATTCTCTTTGATAAATAAAGTAAACAAAAGTAAAAGTTATAGTGTTCACTTTTTTTTCTCATCCATCAACATTATGTAGTTGGCTCTGAGCAGTGAGCTCAGATCTTCCTTGAACCGCTTCCTCTGGACTTAATTATTAATTAAAGCAGCCCTTTTTGTCGTTTTTTCTTGCAAAACTCAGCCATCTGGGCTTTTCAAGCACTTTCCTGCAAGGCCTTTCATATGTGCCCCCCTTATTCTTATGCTCCCCTCCCATGCAACCCCCATTAGATTCATTTATGTGTGTCTTCTTTTTCTTTTCACTGACATCACTCCCAATTGCAAAGTCCAAAACACATTTTCAAGAACTTCCTCATCCTCTTGGGCCACATCTCCTTCTCTGAGTATTTTAGCTGAGAGGGGGGACCTTCTTTCTATGATAATCAACTTCACAGCCTGCGCTGAGAGTTATGCCTCCCAGAGACTCCAGCGACCCACCTATCTCTAGCCCTAATACTCTTATGATGAGGAAAAGGAACACTGTCACCAGCATCTTGTCATTGGAAACAGGTAACACGAAAGACTGAATTCCCGACCAACACTAGAATTTTCTGCTGCTTCACTCTGGAAAAAGGCTAGATCAACATCCTTGCCCATCTTTTCCCAGGTGCAATGGTTTTCAGTCCTGGCTGCATGATTAACCACCTGGGGAGGTTTAAAAACTACCAGGGCCAGGGCCTCACCCCAAAACAACTGAACCAGAATCTCTGAGCATGGTGCCCTGACATTGATAAGTTTCAATAGATCTCCAGGTTGTTCTAATGCGCAGCCAGAGTTAAAACCAGCAGGCTGAGCACTGCAGGCCTCACTGGTATGCAGTGCTGAGCTTACTTAGGTATATGGGAAGCAAGGCTTCCCTTGGAAAAATCAAGGGAAAGAAGTTTTTCCAACATTATTCTTCAAAACGTTCAAAATTTTTTTTAGGATTAAGTAATTAAGTTGCTTGTGATCTCTTGCTACCTTTAACTCTCCTGAAAATTGTTTCTAAAAAACATACAATAGGAAGCTGTATGTGTAAATCTGCCCACGTTATCATTGCAATATAGGATCCATGCAGCAAGAATAGCTTGGCTGTAAGACTCCAAGGCAGCAAAGTAAGTGACAGCAACAAACCTCTGTATTGGTCCAGACCATAAAATGAGCACCACATGTAGAACATGATGGTTCAAATGCTGCCACATCACTGGGTGTGTTCAGCCTGGCCTCTAGGCTGGGAGTCTACCAAGCAAATGACTCCTCTAACAGAATGTTAAAGCCTCAGCAAACGCGGACTTGAATTCCTGTCATCAGCTGACGGTTTTCAAACCTTCCGCTTTCTGCAGCATGGAAAGAAATTGGTCTGGGTTTCATAATTCTTCTATCAGGAAATAAACTAACATGTGAAAGCATAGAGGGGCTTATCAGAATGCAAGCAGACACTGGGTTTCAGAAGTTGAAAAATGTTGAAAAATAAAAGAGGTATCTGAAGAAGGTAAATTGCTAATAGCCTCTGCTCAGAGAATGGAGTGAACCAAGCTCCATCAGCCAGAGGGGGTGGGGGTGGGGGGTTTTTCAACCGCATGAGGGGGCAGTGGACTTTGGAGATACAACTTTTTGCCTTATGTGTATTCAACCTGTCCTCTTGTTTTCAGCCTCACTCTCAGATGTACTTGGGGCCTCCAAATCCTAAACCCGCCTAGAATTCTGTAATGTGAATCTGCTTCTGGGCTTTTCCACGGCCAGGGGGGGTTTCTGATCTGCTGAGCCACTGACAGAGTGTTAAGGACTGCCACCCAACACCATTCTTAAGAGTTACATCTCCCAGCCTCCCTCACAGAGTGTTGACAGCCATAGATCTGCGATTTGTGAAGCTTATGCAATCTCCTTTAAGAAAAAGAATACAAAATAGGGACAAAGGCAAATAATAACAAAGGAGGAGAAGTGGAACAGAGAAAGGCCTCCAAATTCAGTAAGTTGGGCTTTCCCTCATTTTGATTCAAATAACTGCCCACCTTCAGAGCTTCCTAAATCAGTCCTGCAATAATACATTAATGAGAATGTGAGTGGGGGGAAAAAAAGTCCAAAATTGAGTGGCGAGTAAAAGGGTATCATTTTGTCATATTCTAATGGGCTCTTTTAAAAATCAGTGAAGAAAAAAATATATTCTGAAATTGCCCCAAATGCCTTCTTTACTCCACTTTTTCAAGAGAGGTATCTGAATTGGGATATTCATGACTCGACTTAATTGTGCATTAATTGCAGTTGGTGATGATTGACCGTAATGCAAATAATGGGACACATTCTTGTGGTCCCTGAGGACTACCTGGGTAATGGAATAATAATGATAATTAGGAAACGTGAATCCACATTCTCACTATGAAATAGAAGTAGTTAGTATTCATTGAGAACAGCATATGAACGAATAATCAGATAAAAGTACTTTGTGAAGGCACAAAAACACTTAGTGAAAACTCCTTTAACATATATTTTTGTAGCACAATAAAATTAAAATGTGGGTTAGTTTTAAAATTCATAGCTTATCTAAAGGAACTCCCTGAGACTTATTGCCTACATATAAAATTATTTTAAAAAGAGAAATAGAGACTGTATTACAAATGGAGGGAATTCAAAGTTCCTTTTGGCCAGAATACACACTGATATGTGAAAATGCTTTTAATTAGAGATAATTAAAATAATAGGCTACTATATTTAAAATAATTATGTACTAAAAGATGTCTACAAAATGAAAGGAACTGGCTATAAAATTTTAACATGGGCAATATCAAGACATACTAATACCTTATCTAAATGATTTGTTTTAAACTAATTTATCCTTCACCCTACTTACCCTTCTGCCTGGGGGGGGGGGAAGCCTCATGAATATATGGACCCTGATTCAGCAGGTACAGAAGAAATTTACTGTATCTCTATGACAAAGTTATAAACATAAATTTATCATTGAAATAAAATTTGAAAGTCATGGAGCCCCTGAAATATAAATTTATATTCATATATCTATAAAAAAAGATAGCTTCGTACTTAATATATGACAGCTCTCACTGTGCTCCTCACATTAATAATTAACTTAAAAGGAAATAAAACTAGAAAGTCCCACCTATGAAGAGATGTTTAACTTAAGGGTAATAAAATGAAGTGCAAATTTAGAAAAGGACCCTTTTTGTTCCCAGATTAACAAAATATTTTTTAAATGTAGGTACTCAAAGCATCATCATCAATCATCACCAATAGCATTTTAAAATGAAATTTTAATTTAATTTGAAATAATATTTAAACCCTTTGGAAAGTAATCTGGCAATATATTATTGAGAGGCACACAAAAGGTTATAACTTTAAATTTAGTTATAACTTTAAATTCCAGTTCTAGGAATGTACCCTAAGAAAGTAACTCCAAGTGTGGAAACAGCTATAAACAAGAAAATATTCATCTATGCATTGCTCATAACAGGAAAAAAAAAAAAGGGAGGGGAGAGAGGGCCCAGAAAAGATGTCAAATATCTAATAAAAGAATAGTTTTGTAAATTATAGTACATTCATTTGATATGTTCTGTGTCTGATAAGGGACTTTTATCCAGAATACTTAAGGAACTCTTATAATTCAACAATAAAAAGACAACCCATCTTTTTAAATGGACAAAGGATTTAAATAGACATTTCTCCAAAAAAAAGATATGCAAATGATCAACAAGCACCTGAAAAGATCTCAACATCACTAGTCATTAAGGAAATGCAATCCAAAACAACGAGATACCACTTCACACCTACTAGATTGGATATAATGAAAGACAGACAACAACGAATGTTGGTGAGGATGTGGAGCAAACTGGAACCCTCATTCACTGCAGTGGAAATGTAAAATGGTGAACATGCTTTGGAAAACAGTTTGGAAATTCCTCAAAAAGTTTAACATACAGGTACCATATAAGCCAAAAATTCCACTCCTCGGAGAAATGAAGATGCATTTCGATATAAACACATACACAAATGTTCAAAACAGCCTTGTACATAATAGCCCAAAAGTGGAAACAACCCAAACAGATGAATAGATAAATGAAAAGTAGTATATACATACCAAGGAATATTATTCAATAGAATGAAGTTCTGTACAAGCTACAACATGGATGAACTTTGACTACATCATGCTAAATGAAAGGAGACAGTCACAAAAACACACATTGTATGATTCTATTTATATGAAACATTCAAAATAGGCAAATCTATAAGGACAGCAAGTAGATTAGTTCTTGCCCAGAGCTAGGAGGTAGGAAAATGGGGAAATGGATATGAAGCTTCTTTCTGGAGTGATGCAACTATTCTAGAATTAGATGGTAATGATGGCACAACTAGAATAACAGGTGATTTTCATTTTTTTCTTATTTTAGGTGTTAACCAGTATTCATAATGGACATTGTCTAATAAAGTGTATCAATAATTACTGTTATGTCTCATCAGAGGGCCAGTGAGGCAGAGCTGCTAGACACTTACGTGAGCTCAGTTGCAGACAGACCTGGGTCACAGTCCTTGCTCCGGTGGCTATTAACTTGTCTGACCTTGGGCAAGTCACCTGATCTCTCTCTGCCTTCGTTTCTTCTTCTGCAGTAAGGACCTCATGATGATGTCTCCATACTAGGTTATTTTGAGCATTAATGTAGAAAGTTTGTGTAAGTGTGAAGCACAGTGCATGGAGCATGGCAAACAATAAATGCAAGTCAGTGATAAGAGCTGAAATAGCACTGGTATTAATAATACCAGTGGCAGTAGAAATGAGGGATCCACAATTAATGCCAAAAAAGGTGAAGAACTGCCCTTCTTGGTTGCAAGGCCTCTCTCTGCAGATTGGTCAGTTGTTGTAAGTGAAGAGGGCAAGGAGGCCACCTCCCCAGCTCACAGGGCATTTGCAGAAAATGTTGAGAGAAGTATTCTTTTGGTTTTCTGTGCACTTCGAATTTCTAATACTGGCTATTTTTTCTCTGGGCTTTGTGAAGGCCAGAGCAAGGCCAAACCTTGGTAGTGGAGTATTTTTTTTTTTCAGTTTTGCTGCTATGTACAGGTAATTCATTCATTTTTTTTTCTTCTTTTTAAAATTCACATCCAAATAAATGGTTAAATTTTGAATTTTTTCCAACGAAATGAAATTATGTTGGGTTCAAAAATGACATTTTGAGAGATACAGAGTAATGGACCTTAATGGACTATGAGGTTTATTCATCACTATCAGATCTGTCCCATAAGGAGCATCATAAATTACAAGCAATTTTACTGAACTTTCTCACAACAAGGGGAAAATTAGGCTGAATTTTTGCTTTTTATTTGCACTTAGATTTGCTGTCAAGATCCATTTGCATATCAGAATTAGTTGTCTTAGTGGTTTGTGTTTTGTGTCTATAAATCTGTGGTCACATAGCATTGCCTATTGCCACAGCCTCAATAGGTAGCAGCTTTTGAGTTCTTCTATAATTTCCCTGATACCAATTGTTTAGTAGGGACAGTATGGTGCTTTCCTCATTCTGTTTGCTCTTCTTGGGCACTCAGGAAGACCACGTTTCCCAGCCTTTCTTGTTATCTTGTGGGGTCCATGACTGGCTTCTACCCAGTGAAATGTGAGGGAGCCAGGTAAGCCGCCATCAGGTTGGCTCTTAAAATATCCTGTATGATGCTCCAAGTCCCTCGTCCCTTGGATGCCCTGTGTTCTAGAGGAAGGAACCAAGATCCCCGAGTCCCCTTTTGGAAAGGAGCTGCTGAGGAAGCACCCAAGATACCACACTGTGTCATGAACCATAAATAAACCTTTATTGGGTTAAGCTTATTCTGCCTTGTCTAAACAAACTGCATTTAACATAGAAATCCCCAAATTCTCCCGTAAGAGGGTTGGTGTCACATTGCATTAACTGTGAATAATTTATATATATATATATATATATATTCTGCTTCCAGTAATGTAACTAGGATCAGAAGTTTATGCAGCCTATGTATAACACGTAGCATCACTTGGATATTGACCTTAAATTTTTTTTAAAAAGATTTTTATTGGGGAATTGGGGGGATGGGAACAGTGCTGGGGAATTGGGGGAAGGGGAACAGACAAGTTGCTGTCCTTTTGCTCTCCAGTCTAGTTGTGGAGGACGTCGCTTCACTGGCCCAAGTTGGCACCATCATTGTGCTCTTCCCGGGGAGGCAGATCAGTCGCCGGCTTCTGGACGGCCGCTCACTGCGGCTGCTGGCCGCTCACGCTGGCTGCTGGCTACATACGGTAGCCCATGGCAACCCACTGCAGCAGAAGATGCAGCCTATCCCATCCCCCGCAACAGGTTGAGCTGTTGTTCACCATTTTAGCTGTAGAGGGCAGTGTCACTGGCCCTCATATGTGGATCCGAACCGGGGCCCTCTGGCATCCCAAGCCAGCTCTTAACCAACACGCCACTGACCTTAAATTTTTTTTCACTCCAACATAAAAGAGGGCTCCTGTCTGCCCAGGCCAGGGATATGACATCTTTCACCAGAGATCGCTTTTCTCCATATGCCATCTCTGCAAACTGCATGCCTTGGTTTTCCCTTGTGGCCAAATGCGATAGTTCAACAGAGATGAATGAATGAAAAACAGTATATCCTATGAAATACCTTCCACTGAATATGTTACAATAGTCTTTTCCCCCTTTCGGAAAAAAACATGGTTTGGTAACCAAATTACTAATGCATTAGTGCAAAGAAACTCATGAGGTGAGAAATTATTATACTGCATCTTTTGCTAAGAACCCAGAAGTTTCTAGCATCTTACAAGCTATCGCCTATATATTACAAAATATTTTTCCCCCCTAATTAATGAGCACCTTAACGACAAGGGACCAAGTTTTTGCTGTGTCGTTGTTTAATCTCAAATGTTGACAGTTGTGTTAATTTTACTCTCCAATTCATAGCAAATTATCATTATTGGTCCATATAAGTCTCCTTTGTAATTTTATATCATTTTATTTTATTTTTACCATTCATCTCTACTCCCCTAGATAGTCATCCACCTATATTTCTGATATATGTTATTAAATATACATGTATCCTTATGAAATATATGTTATGTTGTGAGGGTGTGTGTGTGTGTGTGTGTGTGTGTGTGTGTGTGTGTGTGAGTGTGTGTGTGTAAAACCTTTGCTTCTTCTCCATGAGTATTAAATGACATTGTACAGTCTGATGCAAAAGTCTAGGGTAGTTTCTAGAATGTTAAATAGACCGCTTCTTCCACAGACTTTCAGATAACATGCTGATAATTAGACTATGCAACTTTATTACATTTATATGGTTTTCAATGCCCTTTGAAATGTGATTAGTTCTTTTAAGGGTCATGGACCCTTATAGCACTTAGCTCATAAATAATTAAATCCAATTAATACTCCAGACTGAACCAAACCTAATTTATTTCAAGCTCTGGTTCTCAGCAGAGAAGGCCTTGGTTCACTACTTTTGAAATAATGTCACTACCTCATTCCATCTTCTCTTTAATTCATTTGAATAGTAAAATACAGGTGACAAAAGAGGGGAAGTTATGCGTGCAGAGTTTATATTAAAATACGAAATTTTATTAATTAGAAAAAACTGCAAAACCAGAAAAATAGAAGAATACAATAAACTACATGCCTTCAAATTTCCTTTTTTAAAAATGATTGATTTCAGCTATTTAAAAAGGCAGTAAAGTAATATAAAGAGCATCACTGTGTCCATTCCTCAGCTTAAGATCTTACAATACAGTTGAAGGCACCTTCTGGTACCTCGTTTCATCCTTCGTTCCTCCCCCAAATCACCACATTATCCTGAATTTTGTGTTTATCATTTCCATGTAAGTCTTTATACTTTTACTACTCGTATATGCATCCAAAATAATAGTATTGTTTTGCAGATTATAAACTTTACATAAATGGTATTATACTCTTAGTATCCTTTTAAACTTACTTTTTATTTAATACTTTTGGACATTTTTGTGTGTATGTGTGTGTTAATGTGTATGGTTCTAATTCATTCACATTCTACTGCCAACTATTTTATTGCATGGCTAACGTTTATTTTTGTTATGACAAACAATGCCGATGTGAACATTCCTGAGCACATCCTCTTGTGTGCACCTGAGGGAATTTCTCATGAGTTGAGGCTTGGGAGTGAGGGGATTGTAGCTTCAGGCTCTCCTTTCCGGGCCTTCCTTGCTCACCTCGCTTCTGGTGCAGCTCACTCTGCTGTCTGTTGTTGCAAACACCCGGGGGAGGACAGCCATTGTGTCACCATCTCTGCAGTGAGGCTGAAGAATGCTTCCTGTGGTCCCTCTTGGCTTCTAGCATTCCTCTGACTGTGCCCTGTCTAACTCTGGTCCTGCGCTCTCACCGTACCCTCTGGAAGACCAGTTAGCAGCCCCTCTGTGTGAGCCACCTGGAACACAGGCCTATATCAGTATCTCTGCATTGTACCCATCTCAGCTCTGGCCTCTTCATGCGAACTGTCTCTCTCCCACTCCCCACACCCTGACTTTATACTCCGTTCACTCCCTTCAGCTGTCACTGTCTTCTCTCTGCCACCACTCTGCCCTTGCTCTATCCTCACTCACCTTTTCCCACTCCTCCCAATGTCTTTATTTCCTCTGCGGCAAAGCCCTCCTTGCCATGGGCTCATTTTATTTTTCACTTATCCTTTTTTTACCCCCACCACCAGCTTTCTCATTTTGCCACCAGATCCTCTCTACTGCTTGATCCACCTCTCCCCAATTTTCTCCTTTTCTCCCACTCAATACAGGCTTCTCTCTGTCACCAGAGCCCCTTTTGCCACCATTTCCAGCCACCCTCTTTCTTTCATTCTCACCACTGGGCATCTCTCTGCCACCAAATCACTTTATTCCCTTGGATCCCACATTCTTAATGGGAAGCCAAACCCCCCTATCATTCACCTTTTCTCCCTTCCCCCTGGAGCACACTCAGATCCTAAATCTTCACCAACTAGACCTCACTTTCTGTCACTGCGCCCTTTCCTGTCATCTCACCCCCAATGTATATCACTTTACCTCTGACTCAATCTGACTCAATTTCAATCCCACTGACGGTTGTCCCACAGAGCTCATCTCCATAGAACCCCTGTTGGTTGGCCTCTTCTGTCCTAAAAAATCTTAGGCATTTGTCCCTCAAGCCTGCCTAAGAAGGTGGCTCCTCTGTGCTGTTTCCACATTAGGAAAAAGCTGTGGGAGATAAATTTAGGAATTCCTCCAAGGGCCAAAGAGTCCAGGAACGTAATAAAGGCTGAGCTCTTCAGCTATAATCAGATGTCCCTAGATCCAGTGAACTGGGAAATTCCCCAAAGTAAAATGGGTATCTATGTAGTGACCCAGGAATGTCTTCCACCACCAGGAATGTTGGTTGCCATGCCTTGCAGAGCAGTTTGCTAGCAATTTGAAACTCATATTTGAAATAAAGCCACAGAACTACGGTAGGTCCAGGGTTGCCTCCTGCTCAGATACTTCTCAGGTCTTACTGGCCTATCTCCAGAATGTGCCCAATGGGGACATGGCAGCTTCCCAGGTTCTGAGTGTCCATATGGAGGCAAGAGGGAGACCTGGGACAGTGGGAACACTGTCTCTGAGCCACTGGCCCCAATGAAAAGCCAGGACAAGTATTGACCCCCAGTGAAGAGAGAGAGGACTCTAAGAGATCCAATACAGGAAAGCAAGGAGGAAGGAAGGCAGAATTGGGGACCATCCAAGCCAGAGGGAAGAGCCAGCCAACCTGTCCAGGTCAGAACAGAGGCTCTTGTAAGCGAGCCCCCATGACTTCTGGCACAGAATGAACAAGTTCCTGTAGAAAGAAAACTGGGGGAAAGGATGAGGCTTTTTTTTTTTTTTAATGGCTTTATTCCAGGGGAAGAGGCAAGGAGCAAGAAGATGCCTCGCCAAGTCAGCATCAACTTCTGCACAGAGCCAGGCTCCAGGCTCAGTTGAAACGAGAGATGTCTCTATGAGCAGTGGGGATGCCGAAGTTCAGGAATATATGGCTGTCATGGGCCTGATCCTGAAAAGAAACTGGGGCTTGGGCATGGACTTCACACATAAGATGAAAGTTAGGACAAGGAGGAACTCTGGTCCTGGCCAAGCCTGGAGATGGACATTGCTTCAACCACAAGGTTCCTTTCTTCCCAGAACAAAAGAAAGTGATGAGTGCTACATCCTGCAGTCATCAAGCAGGCTTTGATGGCCAGGGTTGTCCCAACAGAAATAAGTAATAAGTCACCAGTAATAAGACATTTGACATCGCATATCCCTTAGTGTATGATGCACTGGACTCAAGGATACAACATGACTTCTGGAATATTCTTGCCAAAAATGCATAAGTTCAACCTAATCAAGAAAACCTCATGAAACCCAAATTGGGGGACTTTTTACAAAATTACTTACCAGTGCTTTTCAAAAGTATCAAGGTCATGAAAAACAAGAAAAGAATGAGGAAAAGTCACAGATAAAGGAGACAGAGGAAAGATGATAACTAAATGCAATGTGGGATCCTGGACTGAATCCCAAGATAGGAAGACATTTGTGGCAAAACTAGTAAAATTTTACAAGCCTACAGTTTTTAACTTATTGCACCAATGTTTATTTCTGGTTTGATTATTGTACAATAGTGATGTAAATTAACAGTAGGGGAAACTGGGTGAAGATTATACAGGAACTCTGTGCTATTTTTGCAACTTTTTCTGTAAGTCTGATTATCTCAAAATAAAAAGTTTTAGAAATCTAGGTTTGAAGACTTTTTGGAAGTCAATTTTTGATCATTGATTCAATTTCTTTATTAGCTATTGGTCTATCGAGGTTTTCTATTTCTTCTCTAGGTAATTTTTAAATTTTTCTCAAAAGTTTCCCATTTCAACTATGTTTTCAGAATGATTGGCATGATATTAATTTATAATATAAATTAATGTATTCTCCAGTACATTTTGAAATCTTTACTGGGTTTATAGTTACATCACTGTTTTCATTAATAATAATATTCATTTTTGCTTTTTTCTTGCTTTGTTCTCCCCTTTGATCAGAACTGCGAGAAGTTTGTCTTTTTTATTAGCCTTTCAAAGAATGTATTTTGGTTTTGTTCATCATTCTATTGTTTGTTTTTTATTCTCAGTGATTTCTGGTTTTATCTTCATTTTTTCCTTCTACATTTTTAGTTCATTCTATTATTTTTCTAACTTCTTGAATTAAATGTTTTGCTCATCAATTTACCACTTTTCTTGTTTTCTAACATAAGAAGTCATAGGACATAGTTATTTCTTCTAGTTCTATTTGACTGCATCACTCAAGTTTTCATTTGTAATATTTTCATTGTTGTACAATTTTAACAGTCATAATTCCTGTTGTAATTTTTACTTTAACCCATGGATTATTTATCAGTATGTCTTTTTATTTCAAAATATATAGGACTAGCTATCATTTTATAATTATTACTAATTTTATTTTATTAAAACATGGGCAATCTTGTAGTTGAATAATATCATTGTCATTTGTCACAAGGTTTACAATACAATTTTAATAAATACTGTCCATCTGTTCTTCACTTTTCCCTCCAAAAGAGTTATTGGTTGTCTGAAATGAGGAAAATGTTTTAAAATAAAATATGTATAATTGACTGAATGATCTGAGGTTTCAGCTTTGGCTTACCCTTCCCACATCTTTCCAACAATTTTGTATACTAATGAAGAGTATTGATGCACACCTTTAGTTTGATTTGTATTCAGTTCACCATCTTCAAACAAATTACAGCCAATAAAAGTTTTCAAATTAGCATCTCCTCTCTGGCACTTTCAGGTATCAGTGACATTTGTCTGTGGATAGAGGTTATGGAGATTTGCGATTGTGCCAAAGAATAAAGGTTCAGAATCAGTACTTATTATTACTGGTGTTAAAGTATGACGAGTAATATCCTTGTGAATTTATATATTCCTGGTATTTAAACACTGAGCTAAGCTGGAATCTGAAAACAAGGTCAGGGAAGTCACTCTCTAAAATGAATCTAATAAGATTTAATATACACAGGAAGGGAGTTTTTGTAACATATCCTATTTTGTGGTTTTAAGTGCTCTTTTCTATAAGCCCAAGATGTTAGAAGTAACAGCCCTAACTCTATAGACTAAAAAGAAAACCTAATGGTTATCCATCACTGCCTGAATTAGTCAGTGTTGTACAGAGATGTAGACCAATAGGATATGTGTGTGTGTGTGTGTGTGTGTGTGTGTGTGTGTGTGTGTGTGTGTATATATATATATAGAGAGAGAGAGAGAGAGAGAGAGAGAGGGAGAGAGAGGGGAAGAAGGAGGAGGAGGAAAAGGAGAAGAGAAAAAAGACAAAGAATGAGGAGGGGGAAAGGGAGGAAGAGGAGGAGAGAAAGTGGAAGAGGAAGGGGAAGGAGGAGAAGAAGAAGGGAGACTTATTTAAGTAATTGGCTCATGTGATTATGGAGACAAGTCCAAAATCCGCTGGGCAGGCCAGCAGGCTGGAGACCCAGGGAAGAGCCAAGGCTTCAGTTCAATTCATGTCTGAAGGCTATCTGCTGGTAGAATTTCTTTTTGTTTAGGGGTAGTCAGTCTTTGTTTCATTTAGACCTTCTATTGATTAGATGAGGCCCACCCTCATTATGGAGGATGACCTCAAAGTCCACAGATTTAAATGTAAATCTCATCCAAAATCACCATCACAGAAACACCCAGAATAATGTTTGAAAAACCAGCAAACACTGTGGCCCAGCCAAGTTGGCACATAACATTAACTAACACACTGCCCAAGGAGGATAGGGGCTGTAATAGATGGTTGCTAATATTTTAGTCCTTGGGAGACAAAGTGCCCTAAAGGGAAAGTGGCCTGACTTTGATTCCCAACTGTGTTTCTTCTTAGTTTTGTGACCTTGGGCAGTTTAGTTAATCTCTTGGAATTTCAGATTCTTTCTATAGCTAAATAATAGGGTTGCGGGAATGAAATAATATAATCCTATAAAACATTCAATGGTCCATTTGCAGGTACTCAAGAATTATCCATTTCCTTTTGTTTCCCCAGGAAGACACATTCTCCAGCTGCTGCCTCACCCTGATCCAAACATCTCATGAGATGACCCAACACCCTGGGCTCTGACACTCCCAACATGAAGCTACATTCTGATTATTAATTCCATTTTCCATGTGTGTGGACATAAGAATTCTCATTGGATGGATTCTCCCATTATTCATGAATATAATGACTTTCTTATTCATAAATCAGTGTTTGAATCAGAAATTGTTGGTAAGAGAAGAAATTCACTCTAAGAAACTCATTAAAAGAAGGTTTCTTTTCAAGACTGAGGGGAACCTCACACAGATTTAATCGTAGGACATAGTCTGTCCTCACTGGAAACCATAAAATGAATTATCTGCCTTCCTTTGTTTCTGGGCATACATAGTCTTGTTATTTCTCTTGGACTTTCTTTTCTCTGTTGTAAACACCTGCTCCCCTGTAATTTGGGCTGTGTTGACATTTCATAGCGCCTCTGACCAATTCACTTTTTGTGTTTCTTAGGTCAAATTCAGGGAGTCTGATCGGTTGCTGCCTGTCTCCTTTGGTCAGATAGTCCAATCAGCTGTGGCTACGTGGGAGTGGATCATGTAATTGATAGAGTAATCCTTACCAGAATGTGAGTCAAAAACTTAAGTTGAAAGGGTAAGTTGGGGGTGCCAGGCACGGTAACCTACCACTTAGTCTCTAGTTTGGTTGCCTAGCTGGGTCAGTCATTGCACCTCAAAATGCTGTGTCTGCCTTCTGCTCCTGAGTCCCCAGCTCACAGTTTGCCTTTAACTCAAGCTAGCCTCCAGACTTGCACAGGCTGGTTTCTCCCCAAGTGAGAGTGCCCCTGATTGCCATTGTCTGGCCATTGGAGAACCTTGATTACTCCATTATGTGGCTCCCAGTAGCCCGCTATGATCTCTGGCATGGTCTGAACATCTACTTTTGTCCTGCTTCTGTATCCCTGTCTCCAATCTCAGTGGCTTTCCTGGTCTTTGTCTCCTCCTCCCCCCTTCACAGATCTGTGGATGTTGCCTTTACTCACATTCCCCCTTGGGATGCTCACAGCCCAGGATGAACCAGCTCATAACATTGGCTTTCTGAACTCGCAAAGTGGAGCGGCATACCCAGACATAGCTGGATCCCTAAGACATGTGAAGCCTCCTGAGAAAACAAGCCTGAAGCAGCCAGTCTGCCTTCACCACTACAGAACCACCACCTGCAAATGACAGAAAAGCATCCCAGTGAAAAGAACTAGCATGTGAGTCAGCAGGCCTAGCTCTTATGTTCACTAACTATGGGGCCTTGGCCAAATTTTCCAAGGCTTAGTTCTATGAAATAATAATTATAATACTTATAGTATAGAGTTTCTAGAAAAACTAATTGAGATGAGTGTAAAGTTATAAGCACGTAATAAGAAGATGTTAATGTTATTTTTAATCACTTTTATCTGCTTTAATAACAACATTTCTCAGTCCCCAGGAAATGGTTAAAGAGAAGATATTTCTATACCATACAGTCAACTTCTCATTTCTGAAATAGGCTTTTCTCTCCACTCAATCTATCCTACAAGGTCACTACCATCTGGAGTGGTAAAGAAATGACAGATGTATTTATAGCAGTTAGGGAAACTGTATTTTGGATTTGGAGAATTTTTCTACTTAAAACCCTCTCCTGTAATAAAAATTTTAAGTCTTTTCCTTCCAGCTTACCTTTTTTTTCTTTACTTCCTTAAACCACAGCAGCAATGTCACATTGAGGTTTCTCTCTGTGTGCAAGCACCACTGTACTAAAACATATTTCTTACCAAGTTTTGGCTGGAGACAAAATTATTTCTAAGTCGTTTTTTTCCTCGCCAAGAAGTATACAGTAATTAAAACATTATTTGTAAACAGGAACAAGAAATAATTTATAGCTTATGTGCGATCGTTTCATTCTTTCATGACTTACATATTTATGTGTTTGAATAAAACCTATGAATACTAACTGGCTCTTTACTCCAGTAAATGAGACTGGTGGGGAGTGAATTAGAGAAGGAAAATATGGGGCACATAATTGAAAAATAAGATGGAGCAATGAATTTGAGATGCATGTGTGCCACTGAATCATTTTGTGACTCTTAACTAAGTACAACACTTCGTGCTCTGGTTCTCCACCTGGAAGATTATGATAATATAGCTGTCTGGAAAGTATGGCATGAGAGTCTGTTTTTAAAAAAGGGAGAATTTTTAAAAGATTTTTGAACTTTTGGGTGCAAACAGGCAAACATTCAAAACAAGAGTCTGAGAAATTAGAATCCTTGTTAAGCCTGAAACATTTTATCCTTGGTTAACAGAGTTTGTAATATTTGAAGAGGCTTCTGTTAAATATGGGGATTTCACCAAATAGTGAAACTCATACATTGTTTAGCCAGAGAGATAGGTGAATGTGCAGTGTATAAAAGATGAACCACATTTGACCAAGAAACATATAAAACAATTACTATCTTCACTAATAATATAAAAATGGCAAACCAAACAATGAACTTTTTCATTTTTCAGACTGGAAAAAAATTAAACAGTCTGATGCTATGGTGATGACATGGGAAAATGCACACATTATTGTTGAGAATATAAGTTAGGATAGGATTTTCTCCTCTTCTCCCTCACAGGCCCCCAAGAGGTAAAGATGATTTCAGTCTGAGAGTTGACACCCACGTCAATCACTACCATCTGGCCAGAAACGTCCATGACATGGGTCCCTGTATGAGAAAGGGGAAGATGGGAGGAGTGTTGTTTTTTAATACCTAGCTATGCTTTGGCGTGAAGCACAGACTTAGAAAAAGACAGCCCCTTATCCTTTCTCCCTCATGGATAATGATATACTCAGCAGATGATAGGAAAAGGTCAAAAGCTGGGCCCATTTAAAATGGACCAAGCAAATTGGAGGTAAGGAGGAAAATGTGTCTAACTGCTTTAGGGTGAGGCTCCTTACCCCACCACCCACCCCCAACCAGTAGAGCCCTTCCAAGGTCCATACAGCACTTGCTTCACAGAGAGCCTCTTTTAGGTTACCTGACATCCTTGTATTCAACCCACTAATATGCTATTATCCCGGTTGAACCTAGAAGAACATGGGGTAGGGCCAGAGGAGTGAGCAGGGCCTGGATCAGGTCTCTGTGACCTGACTGTTGGGGAGGAGGCAGAATGGGAACTGGGGTGGCCACAGGCCATACCTGAGAGCGTGGGATCTCTTTCTGGGGGATTTCTGACATGGTCCGATTCCCCAGTCAGAGACCTCTCATCAATCTTGAGATAATTTCTGTCTCAAGATAATTTCCATTTCATAACTTCCATGGGATCAGTATCCCATCTGCAGACAGCAGGTCACCTAGTGCACCGAGGGAAATGAGCAACAGCGAAAGAGCCTTGCAGAGGATGGGAACCATCCAACCCCATCTCAGGGCTGCCCCACAGGCCCTACCTGTAGGGCAATGGCCCAGGGTACATCTGGAGGGCTTTGACAGACAACTTCAGCTCTGGCAACCTGGGACATGGCTCCTTTCCAGGTGTTATAAATTCAAACAATTACTGATCCCCAAACATTCCCTCCCATGGCCTGAATATTAAATACTTTTAACATTAAGACACAGAGTACAAGTCTGACAATCTTTTAGGATAGTTTCAATTACTTCTTTGTTTCCTTCCCTCAACCTCCTTTAATGCTAACCTAGGAGCTAACACAATTGGGATCATATCTAGAAGTTTTATTTGGTTCTTTTTATAGTTTCCATTTCTTTCATTTTATTTTCCTTTAAATTCTTGATTATATGTATAATAGCTGCTTTAAAGTCCTCATCTGCTGATTTCATCATCTTTGTCATTTCGAGTCTGTATCTGTTGACTGATTTTTCTCCTGTTTATGGTTTACATTTTCCTGCTTCTTCACATACATAGCTTTTTTCTTAAAAATATTTTATTAGGGAATCGGGGAAGGGGAACAGACAAGTTGCTGTCCTTTTGTTCTTCAGTCTAGTTGTGGAGGACGTCGCTTCACTGGCCCATGTTGGTATTATCATTGCGTTCTTCCTGAGTGAGGCAGTCACTCGCTGGCCATTGGATGGCCGCTCACAGCAGCCCACGAAAGCTCACACCCACTGCCCGCCAGCCCCTCTGCAGCCTACACCATCACCAGCGACTCATGGCAGCCCAGCTTCAGGTGGAGTTGTTGTTCACCATCTTAGCTGTAGAGGGCACAGCATCACTGGCCTTCATGTAGGATCTGAACCCTGGCCCTGCTCCTCAGAGCTGGCGCTCCCAAGCCAACCAACTCTTAACCAACACGCCACTCGGCCGGCCCATAGCTTTTTTTTTTTTTATTGTATACATATTACAGGTATGACATGATTTAGTGCCTGGATTTTGTTGTCTTTCTTTAAAGATTGTTAAGTTTCATTCAAGCAAGAAGTTAATTTACTTGCAGGTAAGCTGTCTCAATTTTGTTTAAGTGGGTCTAGAAAGAGCCTTTACTGTTGGGCTAGTTTAGCCTTATCTCTGTAAAATATATATGGAACCACTTTAAAATGTAGCCTGAGCTGCCATCCCAGAGGAACTGCTGTGCACATCTTATGTCTCAAACTTCGAAATGTTAAAACAGGGCAAAATAATCTTTGGACTGGGCCTAAAGCAACATTGTGTCCCAAAGAACTGTTTGCAAGGATAATAAGAAAGCAGACTGGCTACCAGACTGATGACTATTGGACTGAATATTAAAAACATTGCTTAGAATTAGTGTCACTATGGTAGCTTATCTGTAACAATAGAAATGCCTTCCTTCTATTGATGTAATTGTTCCCCTTCCCCTTCTCATTAATCCTCCTTGCCTTTGCCTCCTAATTGGAACATTATTTGGGTTTCTGTCTAAATCAGCTTTTCCCAATTCCTTTTTGATCTCAAATAAATGCATTTTGCCTCTCACTTTGGCCTTTTCTTTTTAGGTTGACATCTCTAAATTGTGGCATTTCTGAGCTCTCTCTACAAAATGCCCTAGGTGTTTAACAAGGTTTCGCCATTCCAATTGATCAAGACTTGAATGTTTTCTGACTCTATTGAAGCTCTAGTAGTTGTTCAGCTTATAGTTCGTCCAGTCATTGTTACTTAGCCAGCCTCATGAAGTCTAACCTTAAACCTACATAAAGATTCAAGGAGACTCTTATGAATATTTCTGGAACTCTTTCTCTGATACTCTGCCCTGCAAATTTCAGTTGCCCCAATCTCCCTTTATTTCAATTTCTTTCTCTTCAGTTAGCAAGAGTACTGTATTCTGCTTGGCTTTCTTCTATCCTGTGCTTAGGTCAAGGTCTCCAGAAAGAAATCTGGGGAAATCTTGAGATCATCTTATTTGTTTTCCTTCTTTCTAGGTTCACAATCTTACTGTGCCAATTGTTCAATGTCTGAAAACAGTTATTTCATAGATTTGGTCCAGTTTTTTTATTGTTTGCAGTAGGAAGTTTGATCTGATACTAGCTACTTATTCATGGCTGGATTACCCATAACATTTTAGAAATGTAATCTTTTTTTTTTTTAAAGACTTTTATTGGGGAATTGGGGGAGGGGAACAGCGCTGGGGAATCGGGGGAAGGGGAACAAACAAGTTGCTGTCCTTTCGTTCTTTAGTCTAGTTGTGGAGGACGTTGCTTCACTGGCCCATGTTGGTATCATCATTGCGCTCTTCCTGGATGAGGCAGGTTGGTCGCTGGCCTCTGGATGGCTGCTCACAGTGGCTCTTGGCAGCTCACGCTGGCTGCCGGCCACACACGGTAGCTTATGGCAGCCCACTGCAGCTTCACTGTAGCCTATGCCGTTGCTGGCAACTCACAGCAGCCCAGCTCCAGGTCGAGCTGTTGTTCACCATCTTAGCTGTAGAGGGCAGTGTCACTGGCCCTCATGTGGGATCCNTGGCATCCCAAGCCAACTCTTAACCAATGCACCTGCACTCAGCCGGCCCAGAAATGTAATCTTTTTATTGAATAATAAAATGCATGCTGAAAAAATGCACAAATAAGTACAGCTTGATGAATTTTCATTAATTGAACATACTGGTGTAATCAACATCCAGATCAAGAAAAACATTATTAGAACTCCAGAAGCCCCCTAGTGACCCTTTCCAAACAATAATACTAGGGTAACCAATATCCTGACTTCTTTACCATATATTATTTTTGTCTGTTTTCGAACATTATATAAGTGGGTTCATGTAGTATACGATTTTTGTGTATGGCTTCTTTCATTTAATTTTGTGATTGTGACATTCATCCATGTGTTGTGTGGTTGTTAGATTGTTCATTCTCTTTCCTATATATTATTTCACTATGTGAATATTGTAAAATTTATTCATCCTATGAACATTCTCAGAAATGTCTTTTGGTGAACATATGAATACATTTCTGTTGCATATATATCTAGGAGTGGAATTTCTGGGTTAACCCACTCCAGCAACTAGTAAATTTATATAATTAGTTCAGACATTTCTTCTGAACTCCAGATTTACATATCAAATCTGTCTGATATTTCCATTTATGAGCACCACAAACTTAACACATCCCAAACCATTTGCTCCTCCTTCTATGTTCCAATCAGTAAATGGCTTCTTAAGCCATCTAGTTACTTAAGAAATCGTCCTTAATGCTCCTCTTTTCTTTACCCTCTCCAGCAAACCAATTCATTAAATCCCTTGGAGTCCACTTCTGATTTACATATGTCTCAAAATTATCCAACTCTTTCTGTCTCTACTGCCATTATCCTAGTTCAAGACACCATCATCCCTGGCCTTGACTAACATAATTGCCTCCAAAGTGGCCTTCTAGCAATCCCTCCTGCCCTCTTCCTGAGTGAGCTTTTAAATATGTAGATCAGACCCTACTTAACACTGTCTATTAGCTGCCCATTGACCTTAGGATACATTCCAAAATACAGTCTAAAATCTATACTGTGGCCGATAAGAGCCTGCATGGTCTGGCCTTTGCCTCATCTCAGGCCAAGTTTGCTCCCTACGCCCCAATCACACTGACTTCCTTTCAGTTCCTAGAACACACCAAGTTCTCTCATGCCCTAACAACCTCACACATAATGTCCCCTTGGCTTTAACATTCTTTAAGGCTCTTTCATATGCCTGAAGCTTAAAAGGTACTTCTTTCAAGAACTTTCCCCTGATAGTCCAGAATTAACCCATCATCACACCCACTACTTTTCCATCACAGTACTGATCACAATTTATAATTATGTAATGATTTATGCTTTAAACATCTCTTGCTCCTACTACACTTTAGATTTGATCCATTGTTATGTTTACTCCTGTAACCCAATGCCTAACACTGTGCCTGGCACATGATACACAGTAAGTGATTGTTTAATAATACATGACAGATGCAAAGGCTGGAAGGGGCCACAGGGCGGGTATCTAGCATTTCTCTGCCAAGGTTAGTTGCCTCCTCCTGTGTGGTGGTAAATGGGGCAGGAACTGTTCTTGCTCATTCAGGGGGGTTTTCCCTTCTGCTCCTTGGATAAGTGTTTGCTGTAGGGCCGTGTGAGAGACAAATTGCCTCCAGATACAGGAGGCAGGCGGAAGACATTAGATTTATTTGAGAGGGACAGCATAGTCTATCACTACAGAAGTAAGCAATCTCTCGGCGCAGGTGCGTAAAAAACTGCCAATCTCTCCTGGAGGGGCGGGACTACCTTGGGCCGTGGGAGGGGGAGGGTTAGTGTGGCCTTCTCACTGAACCTGATTGGCCTGAGCGAACAGAGAGAACAGGGGCGGGGCTTGATCCCGCCGGGCGCCTGCCGCGTTGGACGCCGGGCAGCCCCGCGGAAAGGCCACGCCCTAGCCCCACAATGCACTGCGGGCCGCGTCACTCGGAGCGGCGGGTCCCAGCTCTACAGGTATGGCCCGGCCCCTCCCAGTCCTCGTTCCTCTCCTCTCGGGGTCGCTGGAACCCCTGGCTGGCCGCTTCCCTCACTCTCCCCGCCTCCCGCCACGGCCCTAACCCTGGATCTTGTGCCTATAGACCTACCCCAGGGCAGGAACCAAGCCCGTGCCGTGGTGGTGGGAGCCGGGTGTCTTTGGAGCCTAGTCGCAGGAAGTTCGTCCCCTTCGACTTGCTGGGTGTGTGGGGCCACGCGGGTGGCGGTTGCCCCTAGGCTGACCTGCCCTGAGTATGGGGCAGCCCGGGCAGGGGGGGCGAGGGGATGGGACAGTCGCTCTGGGATGCCAGGGCCGGGGGGCATTCCCTGGCACCCAGGTGTCAGAAACACCGTGGTCCTCCTAGGCTGCTTAGATGCCCTAGAGAGCTTGACGTGGCATTTCCTATTTCTTTTAGGCAGGGTGGGATTTGAATCAGTGGCTCACTTTGCGTTTTGTGGGAATTGAGTGAGCATTGAGCCCAGCGATTTGCCCGCTTTGGCTCTCGGTAACCTCTGAAAGCCCTGTTAATGGCACTTTGGGAACGATGTGGCAGACAGAGCAGAGCAGTTGGCTTGACAGGTGGAAGAGGGCTCCAAAATAGGAGGCCGAGCCCCAGCCGACTAGAATCCCTCAGCCAGTGAAAGCTGCTTTGAACTTTTCTGTTGCTTCTTAGTTTCCTGGGTCATCCACCTGGGGGCAATGGGCGAGCTTGAGAAAATTCCCTCCTGTTCAGCCAATGCAGACAGAGCCCAGGGTGTAAGTGTCAGCCACCCATCTGGAGATGTTGGGATCCCAGGTTGAACAGCCACTTTTTAAAACTCTGAATCACATTCCTGGTTACTGGCATTTGCTCATGTGGTGAGATTATAAGGAATTAGGCAGTACCTTAAATAGTACCTACAATTTGTGGTATATGACTGTTGTAGTTCAGTATTTGAATCAGACTTCTATGACCAGACCCTAAGTTAATGGGACATCTGGGCATGTCCTATGTTGAGAACCATGATCTCAGTTTAGTGCTTCTTTTGATGTATGATTAATTGTTTAAAATCTAAGTGTATTTTTAAATCTAAGTGATTTATGAAAAAAGCCCAGGTCTTATCAAAAGGGGGTGCCTGTAATCTTTTTATGTAGCTGAGTAAGAATCATGGATATATTGAGAGGCACTGTTTTCATAGGGTGGTTAGAGTCAGACCTGGGTTTAAATCGGTCACATTCAATCCCTAGTTTAGGGATTGAATAAATTACTTAACCCTTCTGAGTTTGAATTTCCTCCAAGGTAAAATGGAACTGATAATACCTGTCTCAAAGGTTATCAAAAGGCTTATATGAGGTAACGTGTATAAAGTGCCTGGTAAATAGAGGGCAGTCAGTAAATAATAATAGCAAACACTTAATAATGTACTTTTATTCTCCAAGGCAATGTTTCAGGTTCTTTACATGTTCCTGTGAGGTAGATACTATTAGTATCTTTAAAATAACCCTAAGAGATAGATACTATTAGTAGCCACAATTTACAGGTGATGAAATTGAGTATAGAAAGACAAAGCTTGCCTAGGTTTACACAGTACTGTATGGTGGAGCCAGTTGTTGAACCCAGGTAATCTGGTTCCAGAGTCCATCCTGTTAAGTAACATACTATGCTGCCTCTTGAAGAAAATGTAAACTGGTCTTTTATTGGGTTGTTGGAAAAGTCATGACTCATTTTTGCAACGAAAAGCATAGAAAAAATATGTCATGACTTTTTCGACAACCCAATATTATTATTCCAAAATGAATAGCTAGATTCTGTATCACTGGGTTCTTGCCCCTTGTTGGTTTTAGGAGGTTGGTGTCGTATAGTGATGTAAAGATACAAGAAACTTACGTTGGCAGTGTGATATTGAGAAAGGGAGCCTCTCGTTTCCTCATCTGTAAAATGAAGGTTATATCTACCTCACCGTTTGTCAACTACGAGGTGTTACGCAAATGTCGAGGGCCCTGTTCCTAGATGTGGGTGTAATCTATGGATCCTGAGGTCCACACATACTGTGCTGTGCAAACACCTGTAATAGCAGTATCACAGGCTGCTGGAGAGGTTGTGGGGAGAAGCAGGGAAGAGCAAGCTGCAAAATAAATTCCGGTTGTCCTTGGTACCCATTCCCCTTTTCCTCTTCAAGCTCTGTTTGCCTTCCTGCTAATCAGTGGCTGTGTCAAGACCTTCGCTTTTCTCTCGATCTTTCCCCCACCCTGTGCAGCACAGTTAGTATAGCTTTCTCCCCAAATGACATCCCCCCAATTCTCACAGATCTCTGTTAGCACTTTTAATAAAATAATACGTACCAAGGTAGTATTTCCCAAATCTTGGTACCATAAAATATGCAAGATAATTTGAGTGATAAGCAGATGAACATTTAAAAAGAATTCTCCAGAACTTTCACATGCATTTGAATGAAACCCCAAAAAGTTCTCTACTTATTTTAATTTATATTAGGAGAAAAACCTAACACCTCAAAATGGATTTCACAGATGCTAAGGATAAGACAATAAATACGTCAAATGAAAGACCTATATTAGATAAATAATAGTACGGGTGGGATGCAGATATGGTAAGAATTCTGAAAATGGTATTATTTGGATGACTGGAGTTTGGGAAATAATTAACTAAAATAAAATAAGAGTGATTAACCCAATATGAATTTTTTTTTAATCTTAAAAGAGGCATTTATGAAAGCATATTGCTAGAAAGTAGATATAAAATGTACTTATATGTTTGGTTTGTTTATTACTTTTTGAGAGTTTGCCTTCCTGGTACCTTGGACCCACAGTTGTTACCCCACAAGGTTGTGAAGAAGAAAAGTCAGCATCTTGTTATCTAAAAGGTTGCTAACCACTGCTATAGCGGTGTGGTACTATGAGAGTTTCTTTTCTTTGGCTTTTACATAAATATTTATGTAAAAATATCCAGACCTATCTAGATTCCAGTTTGGGCTTTTTCTTCTAGCAGTTGCTATTGGGGAGAGGATACACAGATCCCCGTGAGTTTTCCGCACTGTCTAAAGGCATATGTAATATTTTTCCAGGGTTAAAGGCGAGGGAAAATGGACCAGTGGCCTAAAAATGTATCTGTGGCCCTGATAAAACGACTACTGCTCCTAAATTGTCACTCTAAATCTATCACTCTAATTGGCAAGTTCTTAACCTCTTGTTTTCCCAGTTCCCACTGACTCTTTCCCAACCACCACCTTGCTCTAAGGATACTTACTCTAAGGATACTCTAACCCTAGCTTACCCTCGATGTGGACAGATTCCACTTTCTACTAGCACATTCCAGATGAGAGTTTTTTGGTTTTGTTCTTTAAGGAACTGCATTAAGAATCCATGGTAAAAAGAAAAAAAAAAAGGGTGGGTAATATTTATCGAGTTGATAGAGGAGAGATTGCTTATCCCTAAGGTGATTGAAGTCTGTTTACAAATTAGTCAAGCCTGGCATTGCTCATTGGACAGTCATCTTTTTTTTTGCTAGGTTTGGATGCTATGTCAGTTGACTCTGGGAGGAAGACTTTTTCTCAGAAAAGTCTTATTTACTGATAATAGAAACAGTTTTCTGACAACCTTTTAAGAATTTTGACATGGAATATCACTATTTTTGGTCACAAGCCTAAAGTTGTATATTAGGAATATCTGAAATAAGTTTGTCTAACTGCAGTTTTCCAATTAGTAAAGTGGTGTGCAACACAGTTTGCATTTTTTTATCTGAATTTCTTTAATTCTGGACTGATGCTTCTTGATGGTAGGAACTATGTAGACCTAATGTCTGGCATAGTCCCTGGCATATAGTACATACTGTTAAAAACAAAATTCAGCAGAATCAATTGGAAGATCTAATTGGCTTTATTAAGTGAGTCATGAGTCTTGCAGGTTATACACAATGGAAGGTTTTTATAGGCAGAAAGAGAGTGGGACTAAAAAAGGTAAGAGTAGATTATTTTAAACAGGGAATGGCAGAGGGTCTTACCAGGCAGATTACCTCACTAGTGGATTAGGAAATTCCAGAGTGGTTGGTTTAAAATTCCACACCTGGGAGAGGCTGAAACTGCACAGTTCCCTTAGGTATTTAATCTAGGTTTATTAGCATGGGCTTTTAACACAAGTGATGCCATTTTGGGCCTGTGGCTCTTCTTTTTAACAGTGCTCAATAAATGCTACATGAATGGTATTGACAGGTTGGTATTCTTTTCTCAGTGTATGTTTTAGGAAGTATGAATCTTATCTTTGTGTCTTTCAATTCATAAAGAAGAAAAGAGTAACTTTGAAGATTACGTGAAAGTCGGCACTCTATAATAATTCTGTTGGGATCCTAAAAAGATCAGGCATAAAAGAATGTACTCTGCTTTTAAATACTAAGTATATGGATGTTTGGAAACTATAGATCACAACCCTGCCCTCATGTTAATTCCTGGAGTAGTCCTTGTATTGCAGTATACTTCTGTAAAGACAAAAGTTTTATATTTAAATAATAAATAGTTAAGGATATGAAGTAAGACATTTGCCTACTTTCTTACATTTAGGCTAAATGTAGCAATTGTGGTTTAAATAACACATGTTAACAATTTTCAAAAGGGGATTATAGTATGGATATTATCCCTTGAGGGATCTCAGCTTTCTCTTTTTACTGCTTTTAGAATAGAAAAAAAATTACTTGGATAGTCATGTTGGAACTTCAGTTGAAAAGGATAGATGTTAATTCTTCTTTGAATGTTTGCTAGAATTCACCCGTGAAGCCACCTGGTCCAGGATTTTTAGTATGTGGGTAGTATTTTGATAGCAGATTGAATTTCATTTGTAGAGCTAGGTTGGTTCAGATTTTCTGTTTCTTCTTGATTCAGCCTTGGAAGATTGTATATTTCTAGGAATTTGTCCATTTCTTCCAGATTGTCAAATTTGTTAGCATATAATTGTTTGTTGTATTTTCTTTGTATTTCTGTAGTGTCAGTTGTCACTTCTTTCATTTCTGATTTTATTTACTCGGGTCCGCTCTCTTTTTTTCTTGAGAGTCTGGTTGAAGTTTTGTCAATTTTGTTGATTTTTTTCAAGGATCCAGCTCTTGGTTTCATTGATCTTTTGTGTTGTTTTTTTTAGACTGTATATCATTCATTTCTGCTCTTATCTTTATTATTTCCTTCCTTTTACTCACTTTGGGCTTTGTTTGTTCTTTTTCTAGTTCCTTTAGGTGTAAGGTTAGATTGAGATTTTTCTTGTTTCTTGAGTTGGCCTGTATTGCTATGAATTTCCATCTTAGAACTGCTTTAGCTGTATGTGTCCCATAGATTTTTGAGTCATTGTGTTTTAATTTGTCCCAAGGTACCTTTTGATTTCTTTCTTGATCTCATTGTTAACCCTTTCATTGTTTAGTAGTGTGTTATTTAGCCTTCACTTGTTTGTGTGTTTTTCAATTTTCTTCTTAAATTTATTGAGACTTGTTGTGTGGTGGCCTACCATGCAGCCTATCCTGGAAAATGGTCCATGTGCACTTGAAAGAATGTATATTTTGTTGCTTTTGGGTGAAATGTTTCAAAAATTTCAATTAAATCCATCTCGTCTAATGTGTCATTTAAGGCCACTGTTTCCTTATTGATTTTTTGTCTGGATGATCTATCCATTGATATCAATGTGGTGTTAAAGTCCCCTGCTATTACTGTATTACTGTTGATCCCTTTATGTCCATCAATATTTGCCATATATATATATGTATATATATATAATTATTAACTTTTTTTATTAGTTTCAGGTATACAAAACAATGCAATAGTTATCCTTTTCACCCCTCACAAAGTGACAACCCCTCTCCCCTCATCCACTGTCCTCCCACCCCCGATATCATACATATCTATTACAATTCCATTGACTCCATTCCCACACTATATTCCACATCCCATGACTATATATATATTAAATTATAGTTGACATATAATATTATTCAATAGCAGCTTCAGATGTACAGTGGTCAGGCCTCTACACCCTCCATGTTAAATATTAACAAGACATGAGTCCATCTGGCCCCCTAAAAAATATTTACAACATTATTGATTATATTCCCCAAACTGTCATTTCTATCCCTGAGGCAATATTGTAGTTACCAATTTATGTTGTCTCATCCCTTCCTCTTCTCCCTCATCCTCACCCCCGCCCATCTAGCAACCCTCAGTTTTTCCTCTGTGTCTCTGAGACTATTTCTGTTTACATTACTCATTTATTCAGTTCTTTAGATTCCACATATAAGTGAGATCATATGGTATCTGTCTTTCTCTGACTTATTTCACTTAGCATAATGTTCTCTAGGTCCATCCATATCGTTGCAAATGGTACGATTTCCTTCTTCTTTATAGCTAAGTAATATTCCATTGTGTAAATTACCACAGTTGCTTAATCCAGTCGTCTACCGATGGGCATTTCGACTGTTTTGAAGTCTTGGCTATTGTAAATAGTGCTGCAGTGAACATAGGGGTGCATATATTTTTTCGAATTATGCTTTATATAGTTAGGTGCACCTATGTTGGATGCGTAAATGTTTACAAAGGTTATATTCTTATTGGATTGATCCTTTTATCATTATGAAATATCCTTTGTCTCATTATAGCCTTTCTTTTTAAAGTCTTTTTTGTCTTTTATAAGCATTGCTACTCCAGGTTTTTTTCATTTCTAGTTGCATGAAGCATCTTTTTGCATTTTTTAACTTTCAAGTCTGTACTTGTCTTTTGATCTGAAGTGGGTTTCTTGTATGCAGTATATGTATGGGTTTTGTTTCCTTATTCATTCAGTCACCTTGTGTCTTTTTATTGGAGTATTTAATTCATTTACATTTAAAGTAATTATTGATATGTATATAGTTATTGCCATTTTAATCATATTTTTATGTTTCTCCTCCCCCCTCTTCCCCTTCTTTTCCTCCCTTTAACATTTCTGGTAATACTGGTTTAGTAGTGAAGAGCTCCTTTAGCTTTTCTTGTCTAGAAGAAATATGCATTTCTAACTAAACATCCAATGATTTTTATACAAGCTAAATTTTGAAAACTGTATATGTTTTACCAAAGTTTGACTGTTTACCTGATTTCTTTCACACTCAGGCCTATGTAGTCCTATCTATTTTTGTAAACCATGACCAGAATCTAATAAAATAGGCTGTTATTTTTTACTTTCTGGTAAAAAGATTGAGAACAGTACTAAAACCAGTATTCCTTTAGCTTTAAGATTTATTTTAAATAAAAAAAAATTTTCTGAGCCAGCCGAGTGGCACGTTGGTTAGGAGTTGGCTTGGGACACCAGCTCTGAGCAGCAGGGCCCCGGTTTAGATCCCACATGGGCCAGTGACACTGTGCCCTCTACAGCTAAGATGGTGAACAATAGCTCTACCTGGAGCAGGGCTGCCATGAGTCGCCGGCGATGGCGTAGGCTGCAGTGGGGCTGGAGGGCAGCAGGTGTGAGCTTTTGTGGGCTGCCGTGAATGGCCTTCTGATGGCCAGTGAGTGACTGCCTCATCCGAGAAGAGCGTAATGATATTACCAACATTGGCCAGTGAAGCGACGTCCTCCACAACTAGACTGAAGAACTAAAGGACAGCAACTTGTCTGTTCCCCTTCACAGATTCCGCAACGCTGTTCCCCTCTAATTCCCCAATAAAATCTTTAAAAAAAAAAATTTTTTTTTTCTGGGTATAAAAGTAATGTATGTCCATTGTGAAATATTATGAAAATTTAGGAAATTTAGGAATAATAATCACCTATTTCCTGGGTATAAGCATTATTCTAGTTTTGGTATGTTTTCTTCCAGTATCTGTTTCTCCATTCATTCTTCCCTTCTTCCTTCTCTTTATCTTCCTGGAAAACAACATTTACAGTTTTTATCCTTCCTTTTTTTTTCTACCAAACATGTAAGCATTTTACCACATTATTAAACTATTTTTCACAAACATAACTTTTAGTTTCTGCATTATATTCTGTCATATGGATGTACTGTCACAGGGGGTGTACCATCCCCATTAGTGGATGTTTAGGTTGTTTTCAGTTATTGCTGTTAAATTTTCTGTTTAAATTTTGTTCGGATCTGCTTGCTTTCAGTAGGTAGAGTTATATTTTACTTTTTTGTGTGTGGACAAAGGGCATAAGTATTTTTAAACTCGGTAAAATATTGCCAAATTGTTATGAGAATGATGTTTATTCCATTATTTACTTTCATGTGTGAGAATGCCAGAAAGAAGCAAGTATTCTTTTTTTTTTTAAGCTAATTTGTTAGGGAAAGCATAGGAAGTCATCATTTTAATTAGTATGTTTTGAATATTAGTGAGTTCAACATTCTTACACTGTTTATCAGCTATGGCTTTAATTTTTTTTCTAACCCAGATTGTTCATTTTGTTTTAGGTCTCCTTTGCCGGTTGAAATGTCTCTGATTTTGTCTGCCTCAGTCCTCCGTGTCAGAGATGGACTGCCACTTTCTGCATCTACTGACTATGAACAAGGCACGGGCGTACAGGAGTGTAGGAAGTATTTTAAAATGCTTGCGAGGAAACTTGCTCAGCTTCCTGATAGGTGCACACTGAAAACTGGACATTATCACATTAAGTAAGACTTTAGTTTGCTTCATGAAAATCACTTGCTTAGTGGTTGTGATTTTAATGAAATTTAAGTGGTTACAATAGAAATTTGTGTTTGTTTAGTTTAGGAAAACTTGTTAAGTCAAGAATCATGTGGTTCTGAACTTTTACTGAATAGTAGTCATCACTTTATCACCCTTTTTGGAGTTTCTCTGTGTTCATATCTGGCTTTAGAAAAGTTTATAGTTTTCCAGATCACAGATATTTCATCATATATGTTGATCACTTGGTATTTATTTGTGTTCTTACATGCCTAGGCAAACTGAAATGGGAAATATAAAAAATCTTACATGCTACCTGCCCTCAAAGAACTTATGAAGTTTACATTCTAGTGATAGGGGATAGCATTCATCACTATTTATTGTATATAAAGAAAGTAAAACTGGGCGACGGGATAGAGAGTGATTTTATGGTGGTCAGGGGCCTGAGAGGGTGACATTGGAGCAGAGACCTAAAAGATGAGAAAGAGGCAGTTACATGAAGGATGCTATGGATGAAGAGTAAGGCAGAGATAACAGCCAGTGTAGAAGGCCTTTGATACAGATCAAGGACTAAAAGAAAACCAGAGATGCTGAGCAATATGGAAAATTAATAGAGCGGCAGGAGGTAAGGTTGGAAAGGTAGGAATGAGACAGGTTATGTAGGGCCTTCTAGGCTGTGAGGAGTTTGGATTGAGTCTAATGGAATAAGAATCCATTGGAGAGTTTTAAGCTGGAGAGTTACATGATCTGATTTTGGCTTTGAGTAGATCATTCTGGCTGCTCTGTGAAGAATGGGCACTAAGAAAAAAAGAGTGGAAGCAGAGAGATCATTTAGGAGACTCTTAGAAAAGTTCAGGCAAAGGTAACTTGAACAAGGTTGATAATGATAAGTGATTGGATTTGGGCTGTATTTGGGGGAATAGCACCAACAAACCTTCATGAATTGAAGTGGGATGTGAGGGAAAGAGAAGAGCCAAGAGTCACTTCTAGATTTTTGTCCTGAGGAGCTGGATCGATAGTGGGGCTGAAATGAACAAGACTGGAAGATAAGTGTCTCAGTGGTAAAAACCAAGAGTTCTGTTTGGACATGTTAATTCTGAGATGCCCATTATACATCCAAGAGATACTGTTAGGTAGGTAGCTTGATGTGTAAGTCTGAAGTTTAGTGAAGGACAAATATGGAGATTTAGATTTGGGGGTCAGCTTACCGTTTGTAATTAAAACCATGGGAATAGATAAGACCACCTTGGAGAACATACACATGAAATAATTAGAGCACAGTTAACTCCTGAGCAGTTTGATACTGATTGTGCACACAGTACAAAATCAGATAAGAACAAGGTCCGGTGTAGGATATAATGAAGGGAGAGCTTCATTACTGAGATAAGATATGAGCCATGTCCTGAAGAAATAGTAAGATTTGGCTAAGGCAGAGAGGAGGGCATTCCAGGTATAGGGGGAGAGGCAGAATAATAAAGAATGTGACTCAGCATGGTAGTTGCATTAACCTGCTTGGCCTCGTGAAGTGAATGGTGATTTAAGGATAGTTGTGGGAAATGTGATATAATTAGTATGGGGCCAGATCCTGGATTTCCCTGAAAGTTCAGATTGAGAGATGTCACTTTGGTGTAATAGGTTATAGGAAGCTGTTACTGCAGGTTTGAGAGAAGTGACACTAGAATATAGGGTGAAATGGAAAGTCTTAAGAGGAGAGAGGTTAACATAATTAGGGCCTGACCTGATAAAATACAAGTGCAAATAAAAAAGAAAAATGCCAACCATAAAGACACTTCAAAAGAAGAAACAATAAAGCCTGATAAGGTGGAATACCAGAGATGAGGAGAAGGAAGGCACAAAGATGACTGAAATCTTGGAATTGGACAGAATGAGGTCTTTGGAAAGGATTGCTTATGGGCGGATGAGGAAGAAGAGCAAGCTAATGAAGCTCCGTTCTAATTGAGATTATGACAAGGCAGTCCAGTCGATGTGGAATAGAGATTTTGGAATCATATGGAAGTTGAAACTGTGAGGGTCAAAATGCCCACTGAGTTTCTGAGAGGCCCAGAATAGAACCTTAGTTAATGTCTATAATTACTTGGGTCACCTGGGTAATGGTAAAATAATGAGCTGTTATCTTTAATTGGGTTTTCTGAGGGTTTAACTGGAAAATGGCGGCGGTGGTGGTGAATGTATCTATTGTAAAATGATGTCTTAGCCTACTCTTCAATGTTTTGGAGAAAAAAAAAACTTGACACATTTTAATATTTAATACACAGGCTCTTTTAGTGCCCTGGATAACTATTTTGAGTTTTAGTTATTGATATTGTATAGTGCTGTAGATGGATGTCAACATAATAGAAGATTTGCTTGAATCTGGATTTGCTTAATTCTGGCAGATATCTGGACTTAAGAAAAAACAGCACACCCACAACTTTTTTGCAGATGTTTTTTGTTCCTCTACCTTGCTCTCTTAAAAGAAGAGTAGAATGTAGTAACAGTTTTTTATTTATTTTAATTTTTTAATTTTTAATTTTTTTATTGTAATTTATTCTTTTAGCTGAGCCATCCTGCCACCTGTTGGCAGCTCAGCGGCAGCTCAGCTTGGGCCGGGAATCAAACTGCCAACCCTGTTGCTCAGAGCTCACACTCTTGAGCGAGCTCTTAACCAACGGAGCCACTCGGCTGGCCTTGTAGTAACATTTTTAACACCCCTCCAATTCTGTTTGATTGTTGTGAATTTAATTAACAAAAAAATTAACTCAAGAGTACAGGTAAGAGAATCTTATGAAGGAAAAAAATAAAGGTTAGGAGAATAATAAACTGAAGTAACATTTCTTTCTGGAGATACAAACTATGTAGTCCATTCATTTGTTAGAAAGTGCTACAAATATTGCTTTGAGCTTCCTTGTGGCCAAAACAAAGAGGATAATGGATCATTTGCAGGATTCACAATGTTCATTGGGTCAAAACGTTGCCTTTCATGTTACTGAGATTTTAGGTATGTAGCATTCTTCCAGCATCCATAATAATAAGCTTTTTAATGACTTTTTACCTTGTAATATTTCTTACTGTAAGCAAATGGCAGGATGCAAAAAGCAATTTTAGAAGAAAATTTAGGAGTGGGATGAATCAGCAGAGGTATAATCTGGACTGATCTAAGATTACAATTTAGAAATGTCTAAAGAAAGAAATAGGTTACATGGCTTTCAGAACCACTGATGGAAAAGCCTCTATGCATGTTATTTTTGTAGCCAAGTTTGAAAAAAGGATTAAACTACAGAGAATTTTTAGTTCTACTTCTTGACAAGCAACTGGATTTTTTGTATTTTAATCATTAGAGGCCTTCTTCGTTGGTGTCTAATTCATTGGGGGTTTTATGCTATATGACAAATTTAGGCTGAAATATATAAAATAGGAAATTTACGTGTGTTTTGTGACTTATTTAAAATTCTCACGACACCTCTTTTTCTGACAACCATGAGTTTGCCAGATAAAACTCACACATCTGCAACAGTGGTGATGTAGCACAGCCTGACACTGGCACCAGGCTGCCAGCCTACCCTCCTAGCCCTGTGTCTAAATGCTTCTCTTTTCTTCAAAGCCCCGCTTAGAGCCTACTTCTTTTGAGTTCCCTTCTTCTTCATCACTACTATTTCTCTAATGACCTCACTTCCTTCACACATCGCCTGTAGAATTTCTTTGACTGGCCTTTTTCATAATTTTTCATTTCTGTAGCTTATCTCTTTATCTACATTGTAACTCATTGAGGTAATTGATCTGCCCTGGCTTATATTATTTTTGATTCCTCATCTCTTAGCATTGTGGTTTTTCAAATTTGTATGGAAATTGAAATGCTCTTCGCAGAATACCACTGAGAACCAAAACAAAGTAACTTAAGTGTGTAATTATGTGCTAAATCAGATGGCACCTCACATAAGATTCTAGTTGAATAGGCAGAGGAGGAAGATGAGTTTTGAGAAAAAAATTAGGAGAGTCACATTTAAAATTAAGAAAATTCCTTTAATTTTTCCTGTGTATTGGGAAAATGGTGGACTTCAGATTGTAGTGACTAAATACTCCAGTTCATCTATTGGAGTACATTCTATGGAGCATGTCTCGTGCTGGCACTACGCTTGTATGTATCATAGTAGCTGCTCAGTGAGGGATGGGTGTTTTGGGGTATGGTAGTGTTCAGAGTGCCATGGAATTAAGTCTCCATTTCCTCCAGCATTCTTCATCTTGGCTCATTGACTTTGGGGCAAGGTGTGCATAATCTAGTTTTGTGATTTCTTTTCACATTACATAGTGATATTACAGTTCCCTCTATAAAATTTTAAGGAATTCATCTGTTTTGCAAGTTGAAGAATACTTGCCTTAAACTGTCATAAATATTTAATATATAAACATATGTTACTACTTAGGAAACAACAATGACTAACACAATAATTATGAACCACATGAAAATTAAACTGTGTCATATGAGATCTTAAAATGTTAAGATTGGTTTGGGAGGTTTAAAAATCGTAGTTGTACATTTTGAAATCTCTTTAAACATTGAGACATTGATATTATGAAAAGACAAACCCCATTGGGAGGCCATTCGTACTCTATTGTGAAGTTTAGTGCAAGAAATAAAATTCCTTAGTTCTTTCACTGTGAATTCATTTGAAGTCTGATAATGATTGTGAGCTTCATAGATTCTCTCATTACCTGAGGATTCACTTTCACCATATCTGTCCCCAAACTGCTACCTCCAGCCGGGAAGGCGAGTTTAGGCTTACCTGCCTTTTGGTTTTAGTTTCTGGTAGTGCTTTTCTTTCACTCTTTGGTGTTATTCTCTGATTACGGGAGTAACAACTTCAACAATGACCCAGTACTTTTCATTGTCAGGCCCTTTACTTATGTTATCATTAAATTTCTCAACAGCTCTGTGAATGCCTAACAATACCGCTGTTTCCCATGGCTTAGGGTAGAAACACAACTCATACTAGCTTAAGAAAAAAAAGAGTATTATGAAGGCTAGGCTGGCTGCTGAGTTGGATGGAGCCAGGCACTCATGTTATCAGGCATCTCTCATTTCTCCACTCTCTCCCCTTTTGCAGGTAGGGATTCTCCACATATTAGAAAACCCTGTACAGGCAGCTCCAGGATTACTTCATTCCAGCTGAGTAACCCGTCTCCCTCCATGTTTCAAGAAAAGGACTTTATTGGCCCTGCTGTGTCATGGCCCATTTCCAGAGTAACATTGTGGAAGAGGACTGAGATACTTTTAGTTGGATCCTGACTCACATGCCCACCCCTTTGATGGGCAGCTTTGCCAAAGCCATATGAAACAGATAGTGAAATTATATACCGTATTTCCCCATATATAAGATGCACTCTTTGAAAAATTTGGGGTCTAAAAACTGGGTGCGTCTTATACAGTGGTTGTAGGTTTTTTAACTTGCATTTCCCGCTTTTTTCGTGCTTGTTTTTGCGCTCATTGTTGTAGTTTTTTTACTTGCATTTCCTGCTTTTTTACACTTGTTTTCTTTGCACTCCTTGTTTCATACTTGTTACCGGTATATTATATTAGGTTACGTTTTGCCATGTTCTGCCCAGAAATGGCTCAGAAAAGATTTCGTACAGTGTTGAATTCAAGTTAACAGTGATCCAGTTTGCAAAAGTGAATGGAAATTGTGCTGCTGAAAATAAGTTTGGTCCTCCTCCAGCTGAGAAAACAATCCGAGACTGGCTACGGGAAGAAGAAACCCTACTGAAAATGCCACGGCAGAAGACGGCCATGAGAGGCAAGTCAGCAAAATGGCCAGAGTTAGAGAGGGAATTGAAGATATGGATTGAAGAGCAAAGGGCAATTGAGTGATTCGTCCTCAGACACAGATGAGGACAAGCTAATGGTTGGGAGTTTTGACAGTGATGAGGAGTTGTATGAATTTTATGATGAATAAAACTTGAGTTCAATAACTTTATGTAATAAATTTTTTTTTCAAATTTCGGGCCCCAAAATTAAGGTGTGTCTTATACATGGGAGCGTCTCATACGTGGGAAAATACGGTAATTCCCCAAAGGGAAGGAGAGAAGGGATGCTGGGCAGGTAGCCATTACAGTGCTGCCTCCGCTGTTTTACAGCTGAGGAAACAGACGTAGGCATGTAAAGGAACTTGTTCAAACTCACAGAACTAATAAGTGGTATATCTGAACCACAGTCTTCTGGCTTCAGCATTCCCATTATTCTCAGGTAAAGAGTTGCCTCCCTTGATCCATAACCTCTCTCTTGACAGGGCACATTCCTAATTCTCCTAATTTTTTTTCACTTTTTATGGAGAGAAAAATTAACTAGGAAAGAGAATTAAGTGAAACTACCCCTCCCCCTTTTTTGATTGAGAAGTAATGAGGAACAGAGTATATGTGAAGTCTAAAATGGATGAGACAGCATTGTCTCGGTGGAGACTAGGTGTTTGGGGGGGAGGGGCATGGCGGGGGAACACAACCCACCAATAGCTACCAAGCCAAAACCACATGGGAGAAGAAAATAGCCTGTGTAGCCTACTTTCCTGTCTTGTCTCATTACTAGCCATATATATGAAAATATATGTGAATTGTTTTTTACTGTTTATTATAGTAAAATCTACAGCTTTTCAGCACCATTTGTATTAAATAGTCTGGGAATCTAATTACTCTTAAAGTACATTTTCTGTGGGAAAATGAGTTCTAGGTGCTATAAACTTCTGGAATACTAGCCACAAGTAAATAAATTATGGATTACCTATGATCGATTATCTAAAAAAGTGAGGATCTTCATTCTCTGGGGTGTGAAAGTGTTAAGGTTAGTGGGAAAGGGTGAATCAGGACATAGATTAACTGCAAAGAAGGAAATGAAGATGTCAAAGGCAAATTATGCTTGCTCTGTGTTTCAGCCAAGGCTCTGATGGTGTAATCACCTGGGGCTACTTAAAGTCATCTGATTCTCCTTTAGCTTGCTGTTATAAGTTGCTATTACTTGGCACGTTGCATATTAATAAATTTTCTTATTTAGTGTCTGAAATGGGTCTTTATTCATGGGATAACGTGTTCATGATTTAGCTCTTCACTATTGGAGGGTAATTAAAAGTTGCCCACATAAGAGACGAATAAGAGAAAATAGGAAGTTTCTGGTAGAATGCTGCACATGTTAGATACTCAGTGTTACTGAATTCTGGTTCGTATCTCCTTACTGTCCCATTGATGGCAAAATCTTGTTTTCACCTTGTTTCCTATTAGACATAGTTGGTGATAATATTCATATGGTATACTCACTTTCATAATGTCAAACTTTTTGTATATTTGAAAGTTGAAATGCTTTATTTTAGAGACTGTATTCAGTGTGGAAGATTCTATTTCGGAATTATTATTTTCCCTGTACTTAGCAATTTTAACAGTAGGTTAGAGATGGCATGTCCTACTGGAGAATTTTTCTTCACCCAGGAAAGCTTGTTCACTGGGCAAATGTGCTACAAAAGATAAGCAGGTTTTCTATGTGTAATGGTACAATTGCAGAATGAAAATTGTATGTCATGCAAATATTAATTATTACTTTCTCAATTTATAAATAGTTTGCTATATGTTTTGTCATTTAGCATGCCACAAAATGCAATTTTGTCTCCTTATCTTGTTTTGTATACCATTGTGTTAAGTGCATTCCCAGTACCATGTTGCAAGTGCCTGGCAGTCAGGGACTCTGTCTTTGGTATCAGAGTCTATAGATTAGAAATGCTAGCCGTATGCTAGGTGCTCTGTTATTTGTTGTGGGGAAGATCATTGCTTTCAGTAATTACTTAGTTTGGTGCAGCAGGCCAGAACTGTCTTAGTAATGTCAGTGTTTAATTGGTGATATGTAAAATTTTTTTGACAGTTCCTAAGTAAAATTAGAGACTGGAAGTTTAAATTCTACAACCACTTATTTATTTTGTTGGCCTTTTAGGAATCACCTGAGGTATGGCCCACCTGGATACATGATAGATTTAGCTTTCTAACAAAGTGGTTGAAACGGGTAAATCCCCCTCAGCTGGAGTTTGAATGTCTGCCAGCCTTACCTGTTCAAGACACACTTGATCCTGGAAGGCCCTAAAGAAGTTCCTAGTGTGTGTGCTGTGGAGAGGACCCAAGATAAAATGAGGCTGGATAAACTCCTTGGCCAGAAGAAAGGGAGTGGCCATAAAGACCAAACCCCAATGGTACCAAAGCCCAGAAGTGGAAGGGAAATAAAAAACAGAGGAAATTAGAGCAAAGTAGGAAGAAACAATGGTGATTTAAAAATTTTGCTCAAGCTGGAGAAAAGAGGACTCTCTCTCTCTCTCTCTCTCTCTCTCTCTCTCTCTCTCTCTCTCTCTCTCTCTCTCTGTATTAATAATGACTGTAATAATAACATACCTGTTAGATCTGTATAGCCACCTGGAGGTACTCACTGCAGAGCTGAGTAATTCTGCAGAGATCCTGAGAACATCCCTCTCTTTAAAGTAGGGGGATGTTGAAGGCGCACTGACCTGAACTCTAAAGGCTTCTGGGAGCACTGACTGGAAGAGCAGGTGAAGTTCTGCTCTTTTCTGTCATTTAGTCAAGTATTTATTGAACTTCTGCTTTGTGTAGATCCTTTGTGTAGATACTGCTGGGCTGTACAGTTATCTGTACACAATATAAGAATGAATGATGCCATCTTTTACTCATTTATTCACTAATTTATTGAGTACTTATTTTTTCCTAGACACAAAATGTTCTAGGTACTAAAAATACAGTGTTGAACCATACAGAAATCATTCTTGCTCTCACGGAGCATAGATATTAATGAGAAAGACATTACAACAAATAAACACATAAATATATTACAAATTGAGTTAGTCACGTGAAGAAAAATAACAGCTGGTATGATATAACTATAAGGGTGGGATCAATTTAGATTGTGTGCTCTGGGAGCTTAAGCTAAGTACTGAAGGATGAGTAGGGGTTAACCAGGTCAGAACTGGAGCATGGTAACGATGGGGTTAGGAACATTGCAAGTGGGAAGACAGAATTTGTGAAGCCTCAAATTGGGAGTTGGAAGACTGGGAGTGGGTTGATATCCTTAAGGATCTGAAACAGGACTGGTGTGGCTACAATGCCGAGAGGAAGGAATATAGTTACACAAGACGAAGTGGAGAAGATGGCAGGGCTTCCTGAATATCCTTCTGATACAAGTTCCAAAATCTTCAAGTTTCATTACTCTTAATTGGGGGGAAAAATAGAGACTGATTTGTAGCTTGGGAAAGCTGAAAAAATGTTGGTGAATTAGGACATAATTGGTTTAGCTGTACCATAGGCAAGTTGGTGTTGTGTTATGGAATGAATGTGGCTTTGGAAGTAGAGCTAAGTTTGTCACAGCTCTGCTGCTTAATGGTGTGTGACCTTGGGTAAGTTACTAAGTGCCCCTGAGCCTCTGGTCCTTCATCTGTAACATGGAGATAGCAGTGCCCCTTTATTGTGAGAATGAAATCAAATAACGTGTAAAGCACTTAGCAAAGGGCCTGGCTCTTACTAAGTGGTCACTAAGTTGTACCTGCTGTTGTTATCACTTCTCTTCCTCCTCCTCCTCCTCAAGGCTGAAGGACGACAGCCAGATTGTCCATAAAATGTACGCTAAGTGAATCTGATGTATTGGCTAAAGCATGCACTAACTGGCACGCGTGTTGTGATTTTAGACTAGCTCCTATGAATAGCCCTCAGTGGAATGCTTGGAGTCTTTCAGTCTGGCTCAGTGAGAATTGAAAAAGCAGAAGTCTTTTGATAACAAAGGTAAATTATCTGAGCTGTAGATACTTTTGGAAAACTGGCTTTGCATTTCAGAGAAAGACAGCATCTAAGGCTAAACTCACTATGAAAAGCCATAATATTATAAAACACTTTATAGCCTTTTCAGAGAGTATCAATGCAGTTACAGTAAAATAAAGACTTTGGAATGAAGACTCACTGAAAATGCTAACATACAATCTTAAAAACATAGGGTTCCTTTTATCTCACATATAATTTTCTGATTAAATTTAGTGTAAGCAAAGAGGAACCATTTGGGATAAACTGTCATGTAGGTGTCCATGGTTCACTGTCTTATTAATATGGAAATACAGTAAAACCCTGCCATAATACAAAAGGAGCCTAAAAGCTTCAGTCATATTATTAAAGGATAATGAAATAATTCCTAGCTAGCCACTTGGGAGTTCCTAGTGTGTGGAAGCCAATCACGAATTGTGTTCTATCCCAATTCAAGTTGTTGTCCGGTATATTTGAGTGCTAATATGTCAGAATTTTGTTAATGATAGTGAAGATTTTTTTTGGAAAGAGAAAATTATTTGGGAAAAATATACTTTGGCCTTTAATTTAGTTATTAATTTTGTAGGAAAATGCTGTTATAGCTAAACTTTTTTGACTGACCCATAAGAAGAGATATATTTTATTTGTGAACACTACCAATGCACAAATAGGAAACTAAAACAAAAGTTTTATGAAACAGTATGTGTTCCAATATTTTCTCTTATATTCTATTTCAATTTTTAGGAAAATGCTGTGTGTAATTCACTAAACTAATTTTATGACCTAATGAGTCAACAGCTTGTAGTTTGGAAAACATTGCATCAAATGAGTATGTACTAAGTGAAACTTCAGAAAGGAATTCCAGAAGCATAAGATCAGCACAATTTCACCAGTAGTATATCCCTCACCATTAATAATAGATGATTAATAGATGCCAACTCCACATCCTTTGGCTGCCTGGGATGGTCTTTAAAGAAAAAAAGAGAGAAAAAGGGAGACAGATAGATAGAGAGATAGATAGATAGATAGACACTTGTATGTGCATGAACTCTCACTGCAAGGATACATAAGAAATTAATAATAACATGAATTGCTTGAGGAGCAGAGAACTGGGTATCTGTGGGCAGAGGTGGGGATAAGACACTTTAAATACAGTGTTTCCTTTCATTTTTTATTCTTATAAAATTTGAATGATGTGTATATAGTCTAAAAATTAAATTTAAATAAATAAATAAATTCTTCTATATTATTAGAAAAAAGGCGGGGAGGGGACTCTAATATGGATCAGGGTTTGGTAGTAAAGATTGATGAGATAGATAGGAGTTACAGCCTCTATGGTTTGTTTGCTGCCCTTGATCTAGACCAGCTATGTTGACAACACTGTAAGAGAATGTTTAAGTGATTCATTCAGAAGGGTGAATTTGTGTCCCACTCTGTACTTATTATAGGGGGGTATGTACTTTATTATAGAGAGGTTTTTTGGGTTTTTTTCAATAGAACATGGTTAACATTTCAATGTGCTTAAAGTAGAAGTTTTTTGTTTTAAAATTTTAACTTGTTATTTAGAAACAATTTAAAACTTACAGAAAAGTTGTAAAAAAATAGGAAAACTACAAATACTACCTGTTCTCAGATTTACATTTTGTTAACATTTTATTGCATTTGCTTTATCATTTTACCTGTCTACACATCTGATTTATTTTTTTCTGAACTATTTGAGAGAAACAAATACCATGTCCCTTTATTCCTAACTACTTCAAAGTATATTTTCTAAAATTAGGGATATTCTCTTAACTATAGTACAGTTATCAGCTCTAGTAAATTTAATATCAATACCATACATTTTTGTAATCTATTGCCTGTTTTCTGTTTTTGTCAATTGACCTAGGAATGTCCTTTATAGCGGTTTTTTTTTCCCCCTGTCTGGCACAGGATCTTGATCAGGGTTAGGTATTACATTTAGTTGTGTCTCTTTAGCCGCCTTTGATCAGAAACATTTCCAGTCTTTATTTCTTTTTTACAACATTGAAATTTATAAAGAATATAGCTCTTCCCCTTTTATAAATAGAATGTTGATCATTCTGGGGTGGCCCCATTGTGTAATGGTTAGCACTCTGGACTTTGAATGTTGATCATTCTGGTATTCCTTCATGATTGGATTTATGGACCCCTACTTCACAAACTATCTAAAAACTAACTGATTGGCCAGAATATTACATAGCTGATGTGCCTTTCTGAAAATGTTGTATCTGGAGGCACAGGAAGTCTATCTGTCCCTCATAGTGATATTAGAGTACTTTATCAAGGTGTTGTTTAGTTTCTACTGTATAATAAATATTTTTCCTTTGCAACTAATAAGCAATCCCTGGGAAGACATTTTAAACCATGCAAAATATCCTGCTCCTCACCTAGATTTAGCATCCATTGATTGGCCTTGCTTTCCAATCTTTACTGTGTTGGTTGCAAAATGCTGATTTTTCCAATTCTAGTACTACTTCCACATTTACCAGTTGACACTAGGCATTCTACTGTAAAAAAAGAGTCCTCCTTTCATCCCCTTTTATTTGTTGTTATGAACTCATGAATTTTTCCTTTGATTCTCTCAATTACTCATAATTCATTACTATGTAGAGGATTTGATTCTGAGTGTAGCAGATGACTTCAGGAGGTCAGTAACCACCCTGAAATTGTGTGCCAAGGTCTGTGTTGTTCAAACATCTTTCTGGGGATAGTATCCATGACTTTTATCAAAATCTCTAGGATTCTTGATTCAAACAGGGTTAAGTTCCACTAGATTGAAAAGTTAAATGTTAAGCTACCTCTAACCCTTACATATTTGTATATTCTTTTATTCATATGCTTTCTACCCCAAGTGATAAATAACTGAAATGTTAGAACCATTGCATGTGTTCCTCTGTAGGTAGGTACATTCCATTTTTTTGTCTACTGTTTTTAAGCCACAACTGAAAATAGTACTTACTATATTTTGGTTTCTTTATTTTTTTTTGTGGGAATATATAACATTAATATCTTCATTGTCACTGTAGCAGCAGTTTATGGTGTATAGAGCCAGTGATGTGAAGCAACAAATAATCTTGATTTACTTTGAAATTTTAAAACCGATGTTTTTTACACTATAGTTTTATTAGCTCTCTGGGAGTAAGCTACATGATGTTGTGCACTGAAAATTACCCAAATGTTCTGGCCTTCTCTTTCCTGGATGAGCTTCAGAAGGAGTTCATTACTACTTATAACATGATGAAGACAAACACTGCTGTCAGACCATACTGTTTCATTGAATTTGGTAAGGGCCTGATTTTTTTTTCCTTTTCATTATCCTGTCTCCAGCCAGTCATAAACAATTTTTCATCTAATACTTGGACGGGGTGGGGCGGGAGAAGGGAGAAAACTCGGAAAATTCTGCTTCCTTGCTTTTGATAGAATAATTTGACAAATGGTCTATGAATTATAGCAATGTCTTCATTTAGGTGCCTTTTAGAAAAAAAAATGTGTTTGAGCTATGGAGGTGATTGTGATTATCGGCACAAAGAATTAATCCTGAAGGACAGCTTCTCAATGAGAAATTTATAAGCCAGAGATTCAGAATTTTGTGTTTGTGATAGTCTGCTTAATGAAGAACAGAAGTTGGCAAACATTTGCTGGAAAGGACCATATAGTACATATTTTAGGCTTTAAGGACGATATGGTCTCTGTCACAACTACTTAGCCCTACCATTATAGCTGGAAAGCACCCATAGGCAATATATAAATGTATGAGTGTAGTTATACTTTAATAAAACTTTATTTATGTATACAGTCAGCAGGCTAAATTTGGCCTGTGGACATTCCTTGAAGTTTGCTCTAGAAGGAAGAAAAAAAAAGTAAAACCAAGTTATAAACAGTGAAAATAAAATTGGAAGACTATTTAGGAAATATCTTAGAAGATATTTAGGAAATGTCTTTTATTTATTTCATTAAATTTATTCTCTAAACTATACATTTTAATGGTGTAAGCAGTAAATAAGAAAGCAGGTTTTATAAGAACAGGGAATTTACATGTATGCTCTTATGTAATTAAACTGGTAAATGCTGACAGACTTAATATTTTATGAGATATGAATTCATATAAAAATTAAGATTTGGGTTTAAAGACTAAAGCTGTTATTGTTTTGTTGTAAAAGTAAGTTCAAAGTAACTCCTTGAAGTGGATATAATAGTAGAAATATTCTTACAGTCATGTAGTTGTAAGTCCTTAGTTTATTTGTAATAACTAATTTCTAGAGTGTGAAATGACTCCATGATATATTAATCATTAAATACAAATAATATTAGAACACTCCATGATAAATTGAACAGTTTTGGATAACAAATTAAACAGTTTACCTGCAAAATTTGCTGTCCATAAACATCACACTCTCAAATGATTTAATTAACAAATGACTGCAAGGAAATTTATTTTTTATTTTACATAGATAACTTCATTCAGAGGACCAAGCAGCGATATAATAATCCCAGGTCTCTTTCAACAAAGATAAATCTGTCTGACATGCAGATGGAAATCAAGCTGAGGCCCCCTTATCAAATTTCCATGTGTGAACTGGGGCCAGCCAATGGAGTCACATCTGCATTTTCTGTTGACTATAAAGGTGCTGGTAAGATTTCTTCCGGTGAGTTTTGGATCTCAATTATTTTATTAAAAAAATATTTTATAAGACCTGAGGAACGCTTGAAAATGAATTACTTTGTTCTGATATTTAAAGCAAGTACATGAGAGAAAATAGAAGTTCAAAGTAAGTTCAAAGTAATCCGTTCTCCCAGTGGTTTATATAGTAATCTATCAGATATGTGACTAATCAGGACAATACTTTTAAATAGCAATCTCAGGAACTCTTTGCTAGGGAAACATTTAAGGAGATTGCTTTGTAAATATTTGAGTAGAAATTGAATAGTTTATTTGAAATATGTATTTATAGGCATGTAAAGTGCTTTGTAGTACATCAAAATGCTACATTCAAGGCCAGGGATTTTGACTGTCACAGAAAATGTGATCATCTGAAACCTCCCTTCTCAAACAAGGAATACAGTTATGACAAGTTGAAAACTTCTGCTTAAAAATGGAAACCTTATTATTTTATAAGGTAGCATATGCCATAGTTGAATTTCTTGTCTAAAAAATTCTTCCTTATATTTGAGCAAAGGTCTGTTTTCTATAATGTCTACCTGTTTGTCTAAGCTCTGTGACCTCTACCTCTCTCTCTTCAGCTGTACCAGAATAGCACTTCATAACTTTGAAGTCAGCAACTCTGTGTCTTTTCCATCCCATTTGTCTGATCAACTTCATAAAAAATGTCCTTGATTCCCTTAGCCTCTTTGTCTGTGGCATTTTGAAACCCTATCCTGGAAGCTTTGTATATATTTTGTTAGTATTCTTCACGTGGCGTTCAGGACTGAACACTTCACATTTGGTTTAGTAAAAATTATGGGAGAAAAGGGGAAGCAGATTTGACTAAATCCAGCCAGTCAGGAAACAAGTAAATAAGCAAATAGCAATAATAGCTCTGGGGGAGAGGAGGTGGACCAGTACCCAAAATTGTTACAACATGTTGTCTAAAATGTCCAGTTTCCAACAAAAAATCACAGGACATACAGAGGAAGAGGAAAGTATAATACGTGCACTGGGGGGAGGGGAAGCAGGCACTAGAACCTGCCTGTGAGAGTGACCAGATGTCCCATTTAACACAGACATAGACTTCAAAGTAGCCATTATCGTTATTTTCAAAGAACTAAAATACACCATGATTAAAAAAGTAAGGAAGATATGATAATGAGATCTCATCAAATAGACAATAAAACACAAAGAGATAGAAATTATAAAGAAAAAGAACCAAATGGAAATTCTGGGATTGAAAAATTCAACTGAAGTGAAAAATTCACTTGTGGGGCTCAATAGTAGATTTGAACTGGCATAAGAAAGAGTTAGCAAACTCGAAGATAGATCAATAGAGGTTATGAAATTCAAAGAACAGAGAGAAAAAAGAATGAAGAACAGAACCTTAGAAAAATGGGATACTATTAAGCAAACCAATATTTGCATGATGTGAGAACCAGGAGAGGAAAGAGAGAAAGGAGCAGAAAAAGTATTTGAGGAAATAATGGCAGAAAAGTTTCCGAGTTTACTCAAAAACATTAATCCACTCATCCAGGAAGCTCATTTAACTCCAAATAGGATACATACAAGAGACCTACAAATCGATGAATCATACAAAAACACTGAAAGACAAAGACAAGGAGAAAATCTTGAAAACAGCAAGAAAAAAACAACCTGCTACTTACAAGAACACCCCAATAAGATTAACAACTGACTTCTCAACAGAAACAATGGAGACCTGAAGGTAGTGGAAGAACATGTTTGAAATGCTCAAAGTGGGGAAAAAACTTGTCAACCAAGAATCCTATATCCAGCAAAGCTATCTTTCAAAAATGAATGTGGAATAGACATTTGCAGGTAAGCAGAAGATGAGAGAATTTGTTGCTAGCAGACTCACCTTATAAGAAATACCAAAGGAAGTTCTTCAGGCTGAAAGCAAGTAACTCAGACACTAATTTGAAGTCACCCCAACCCCCAAAATCAAAGAGCAATGGTAAGACAGTAAAAGTGCATTTTTTTAAAAAAAAAGCAATCATATAAAACAATGTATATAATGTATTGTTGGTCTTATACATATAGACATGAAATATATATTCTAATAACAGCACAAGGGAGGTGGATGTGAGCAAAGCTGCAGTAGGCTAAGGACATGACTCCAGGTGCTAATTTGAATCCACAGAAACAAATAAGAAAGCCAGAAATGATCAAAATATTAACAAACCTATAAAAGTATAATTGCTCCCTTTTCTTAGCTTCTTTAAAAGACAGATAGATAATTATGTAAAGTAATAATTATATAACAATGTATTTTGAGTTTGTAACATTTATAAGTGTAAAATGGATAACAACCTTGCCGCAGAAAAGGGAGAAAGGCAATTGAGCAATATAGGAATAATGTTTCTGTAACTCACTGGAATGAAGTTAGTATAAATCTGAAGCTGTTTCTGGTGAGATGTATATGGTGAGTCCTAGAGCAGCCACTAAGCCGATAACTTTAAAAATAGTAAAAAATCGTTAAAGAAGTTATGTTGCCATGTAAAATACTGACTTAATGCAATGATAGTAAAGGAGGAATAGAGCAAAAAGCATGAGACATACAGAAATAAGTAAAATGGTAGATGTAAATTCACTATAACAATAATAACATTGTATGTGAATATAATAACATATTACACAAAATGCAGTTGGTTGAAACTTTCCAATCAAACGTCAGAGATTGTAAGAGTGAATTAAAAATAAAAATTCAAAGATACAATTAGATTGGAAGTAAAAGGAAGAAAAAAAAGATATATAATGCAAACAGCAACCAAAAGAGAGCTAGAGTGGCTCTACTGATATCAGACAAAATGGACATTAAGACAAAAATTGCTACTAGAGAGAAATAAGGACATTTTATAATGATAAAAGAGTCCATTAAGGTATAACAATTATAAACACACAAGCATTTAAGAACAGACCTCAAAATACATGAAGCAAAACCTGCCAGAAATGAAGGGAGAAATAGATAATTAAACAGTAATAGTTGAAGACAAATACCCAACTTTAAATAATGGGTAGAACTAGGCAGAAGATCAACAAGGAAATATATTTGAACAACATAAACCAACAAACGTCTATAGAACATTCCATCCAACAATAGAAAATATGTTCTCTGAAATGTAATGGAACATTTTCCAGGATAGACCCTATGCTAAGCTATGGTAAAAATTCATAAATTTGACAGGATAGAAATAATACAAAGTAAGTTCTGCAACCACAATGGAATGAAATTAGAAATTAATAACAAAGAAATTTGGTAAACTCACAAATATGTGGAAATTAATACAATCCTAAATAATGAATAGGTCGAAGAAGAAATCCAAAGGGGATTTTATACTTTGAGATGAATGAAGATGAAGACACAATGCATCAACTTAATGAGATGCAGCTAATGCTGTGCTTAGAGGAAAATTTATAGCTATTCATACCTATATTTAAAAAACTCTAAAGTGAATAACTTAACCTTCCACCTGGAAAGACACTATAAAAAGAAAAGCAAATTAAGCCTAAAGCAAGTAGAAGGAAGGAAATAATAAAGATTAGATCAGAAATAAATGAAAATGAAAGGAAATAGAAAAACATTAAGAGAAAAACCAATGAAGCCAAAAACTTATTCTTTGACTGTATGGTTCTGATGTAGGGTTAGACAGATCAACAGTATAGAATTGAGAGTACAGAAAAAAAAACCCTTTGCATTATGGTCACTTAATTTTTAACAAGGATGCCAAGACAATGGTGAAAGAATAATCTTTCAACAGATGATGCTGGTACAAGTGGATATTCATGTGCAAAAGAATGAAGTTGGATCCCTACCTTACAAACTATCTAAAAACAAACTCAAAGTGGATCAAAGACCTATATTTAACAGCAAAAACTATAAAACTCTTAGAAGAAAGCAAAGATGTAAATCTTTATGACTTTATATTAGGAAATGGTTTTTCAGATTTGACACCAAAACTACAGTGAAAAAAAAAATAGATAAGGTGAAATTCATCAATATAAAACTTTTTTTTGTTCTCCAAAAGACACTATCGAGAAATTGAAAAGATAATCCACAGACACAGAAAATATTTGCAGATCATATATCTTATAAGGCATTTGTATCTAGGACATATAACAACTCAACAGTAAAAGACAATAATCCAATTTCAAAATGGGAAAAGAATTTGTATAGACAAAGAAAATGTGCAACTGGCTAATTAGCATATGAAAAGATGCTCAACATTATTAGCTATTAGTGAAATGCAAAGCAAAATGATAAGGAGATACTACTTTATACCCACTAGGATGGCTATAATAAAGACAGACAATAACAAGTGTTAGCAAGGATGTGGAAAAATTTGAACCCTCATATGTTGCTGGTGGAGTTGTAAAATAGTGCACCTGCTTTGGAAAATAGTTTGGAAGTTCCTCAAAAAGGTAAACATAGAGTTACCATATGACCTAACAATTCTACGCCTAGGTGCATACCCCACAGAATTAAAAATGTATATCTAAACAAAAATGTGTACATGAGTGTTCATAGCATTATTCATAGCAAGTGAAAAGCAGAAACAACCCAAATATCCATCAACTGGTGAATGAATAAACATATGATATATCCATACTATAGAATATTATTAAGCAATAAAAAAGGAATCAAGTATTGATACATAGTACAACATGTATGAACCTTCAAATATTGAGCTATGTGAAAGAAGCCATCTAGAAAAGTCCACATATTTAAAATTTATTTTATACAAAATGTCCATAATAGGCAAATCCATAGAGACAGGAGCTGGAGGGATAGAGGGAAATAGGCAATGACTACTACTAATGGTTATGAGGTTTCTTTTTGGGGTGATGAAATGTTGTGGAATTAGATATTTATGGTGGTTGCACAATTCCAACTCTGAATGTACTAAAAACTTCTGAATTACACACTTGAAAAGGGTGAATTTTATTGTATGTGGATTATATTTTAATTTTTTAAATTACTAATAAATGAGGGGTTATTACTTTGAAGACTTCCACTTACAATAGTGATGGAGTAGTTCATTCAGACCAGTAGCCCCAATAAATACATGCAGAAAAGCTGAAAGGAATGTATGTATTTTATAGAATATACAGGTCTAATATATAATGTAGAAGTTAATCTAAAGTATAATCTTCCTGAAGTCTTTGGAGATCCAACAAGATAATTAAGAATTACTCTGACAGAGGAGGATGGAGGCCCAGGGAGATGTTTGGAGCTACTTTTTACTTTGGGGCTTACACCAATTTGGGAGGCAACAGCTGACAGCCTCTCAAAATTTAGGGAGATAGATTAGAGAGCACGGCCCACCAAGGCGGTGAACCTATTGAGCAACCCTCCCACCCGTCCCAGCTTTGGGTTAGGATTTTGGATGTCTCTACTCTAGAAATATGGGTAGATAGGAATATGCAGTAATAGGCTTTTATCAGAACTGCAGCTTAGTTTTGAATCATATTGGTCTCTAAAATTGGATTGAGCTGATTCCACAGTATATGCTCCAGAAATCCTGGCAAAAGCAAACAAGTATATTTTCTGGAAGAAATGGTCTAAGAAGCTTCAAATTATGTCTACAAGAAGATTTTTAAAATACAGTGTTTGGCAAATAATCATAAATAACCAGGTCCTGAAGAGACTAAACTACACAAACACAAACCATTAGAAGAAACACACACTACACACACTCACACACACTCACATTCACTCACCAACTCACTCAACTCACTCACTGAAACCATAGAAGCCAGAGGAGAACTTAATGATAACCTTCTAAAGGATAAAAGAAAATAACTGTAAATATAGAATTCTGTGCTTAACAAAAATATCCTGAAAGAATGAAGTGGCAAGAGAGGAGGATATCCTTGCGTTGGTCCTAATTCTGATCTTAGCAGGTAAAATGTTCAGTCTTTCACACTTAAATAATATGTTAACTTAGGTCTTAGGTAGTTGCTTTTTTTTTTTTTTAATCAGGTTGAGAAAATGCCCTTATAGTCCCAGTTTGATAAGCAGTTTTTATCAGGAATGTAAGTTGTATTCTGTCAAGTGCCTTGTCAGGATTTATTGAGATGATCGTATGATTTTTTTCCTTTTTAGTCTTTATATGGTGAATTACTTCGATTGTTTTTCAGATATTAAACCAACCCTGCATTTCTGTGATAAACCCCACTTGGTCTTGATGTATTATCTTTTTTGTATATTGTCAGATCCAATTTACTAAAATTTTGTCACGATATTTTGGATCTGTGTTCATGAGGGAGTTGGTTCATAGGCTTTCCTTTTAGCTGGTTTTACAATCAGGATACAGCTGACCTCATAGAATAAATCACCTCTTCTTCAACTTTGGGAAAATGTTTCCATAAAATTTTTAGTTTTCTTTAAATGTTTAGTTCAGTGAAGCCTTTCAAGCCTCTAATTTTCTTTGTGGAAGGTTTTTAACTACAGATCAATTTCTTTGATAGACGTAGAGTTATTCAAGTTATTTGTTTCTTCTTGAATGAGTTTTAGTAGTTTGTTTTTTTAAGGAATCTAAGGAGTATGTCCATTTCACCTAAGTTACTGAATTTTTGGCATCAAGTTAATATTCTTTTATCCCTTTAATATCCATAGAATTGTAGTGATATCACCATTCTCATTTTTTATATTGGTAATTTATGTATTTTGCGTTTTTCTTCTGATCAGTCTTATTAGAATTTGCCATGTTTATTGATTTTCTTAAAGAACCAGCCTTTACTTTCAGTGACTTTTTATTTTTGTTTTCTATTTCACTGATTTGTGTTCTGATCTTTATTACTCCCTATCTTCTGCTTACTTAGGGTTTAATTTGTTCTTCTTTTTCTAGGTTCTTATGGTAGATATTAAGGTCATTTATTTGAGAACTTTTTACTACATATATCCCTTTACTGCTTTTCATAAGTTTTAATATATTGTCTTTTCACTCATTTTGTTCAAAATGCCTTTTAATTTCTGTTTTGATTATTTTTGTGACCCATGGGTTATTTAGAAATGTATTATATAGTTTTAAATATTTAGAGAGTTTCCAAATAATTTTTCTGCTGTTGATTTGTAATTTAATAATATAGTGGCCACATACTAAATTTTGTATTATTTTAATTATTTTAAATTTATTGAGACTTGTTTATTTTTCCCAGAATATGATCAATTTAAGTCATTTTCTGTGTTCATTTGAAAAGAATATGTATTTTGTTGTTGGGTGAAGTGCTCTGTAAATGTCATATAGATCGAGTTGGTTAAATATTTAGGATTGGTTCGTTTCTTGGTGCATGAACTCCTTTGTCGCTTTGAAATTACCTTCATTATACCTAGTAATATTCCCCATTGTCTAATTTGCCCGTAATTTTTAGTCTAGTATGTCAGACTATTAATTTGCTTCAGCCTCATTTCTGACCATATTTTCTCCTCCTCTTCCTTATAAAGATCCTTTTGAGTCAAACAACACCACTAGCAATGCCCAGTAGCAAAGTGGTTAAGAACATGAGTTCTAGAGTCAGGCTACCTGTTTTTAAATCCCAGTTCATTCACTTACTTTGGGCAAATTACTTAATCTATCTAAAATCTTAGTTTCCTGTCTGAAGAAAAAAGGATAATTATAGTGCCCATTGCACTGAGTTTTTGGAAGGCTGAAATGAGATCATGTGTGTGAATCACTTGATGCCTGGCACCTTGCCTGGCACATTGAGAGCAGCCACTGTTGTAGGAGCAGTAGCGGTGGTGGTGGTGGTGGTGGTAGCAGTGGTGGTAGAGGTGGTGGTAGTAGTAGTAGCGGTGGTGGTGGTGGTGGTGGTGGTGGTGGTGGTGGTGGTGGTAGTAG
>NW_017731358.1:6263574-6264585 GCF_001890085.2 Hipposideros armiger | reverse complement strand
GTGGTGGTGGTGGTAGTAGTAGTGGTAGTAGCGGCAGCAGTGTAGTAGATGCCATTAATTGGCTTCTCCCATTTCCATCTTCATGCTCATGCTCTTTTCTCAGCATGAAATGCAGTTCTCATTTGTACCTGTCTAAATTTTATCCATCATTATAGATCTTTCCTAGTTCATTTACCACTCCTGTGTCACCACCTTCCCCCTACTTATCTTTCCTCTTCAGAATTCCTTAATTCTTTTTAGTGTAGAATACTTATTACTTTCATATGCTTATCTGTCCACTTCCCTTTAAAAGACAAGAAACGCCTTGAGGGCAGATTGCGTAATTCATTTTTTTGTATCTTCTAAAGCAGCGGTTCTCAATCTGTGGGTCATGACCCCTTTGGGGGGTCGAACGACCCTTTCACAGGGGTCACCTAAGACCATCGGAAAACACATATTTTTGATGGTCTTAGGAACCAAGACACCGCTCCTCTATCGTCTCCAGGCAGGTCCGCCCACATGCAGATACGCCCACATAACGAGTACCCGGCGTGATGACATCATCGCGCCAACCCCATCACATACACCCCGTACAAATACAGGTGTATGTGACAGGGTTGGTGCCATAATGTACTTATGTGGACCAGTCACACATGTGTAGAGAGCAGCTACTGTGTAGAAAGCAGCAGTATTGGAGGTAAAACGAAACTTCATGAATTATAATTACTGGGTAAATGTAAAATCATGTACTGTAAAATCATCAACTACTGCAAAAAAAATATCTGTACCATGGGAACTTAATCTGGATGCTGATCGGTCTTTATATTCAGCTGTGATTGATGTGAATACTGCCCCCTTGTGATAGTGACAGGTATGTAAAAAAAATCACAGAGAATGGTAAATCATAGGAAACTTTAATGAACTGTATTGACTGAACTATGCCATGTATCATCTTTTGTATTATTAAAGCTATTGTTATATATTATTTTCATTAGCAAACCATCCCATGACAATGGATCATGTAGAGAAGAA
>NW_017731358.1:6253048-6262146 GCF_001890085.2 Hipposideros armiger | reverse complement strand
TCATCGTACTTTCCAAATCTACCTGACACCCCTTTTGCACTTGCCAGAAGCCCATTCATAGTCAAAGTTGAAGATGTTTCTGAGACAGCACAAGAGGAGTTCGTTGAACTTATTATACAGTGATGCAGCGAGAACTGATTTCTCTACATTGCCAGTTACAAAATTCTGGATCAAGTGTTTGCAGTCATATCCTGTTCTGTCTGAGACTGTGTTGCACCTTCTTCCATTTCCAACAACATATCTTTGTGAAACAGGGTTTTCCAGCTTGTTGGTTATCAAGTCTAAATACAGAAGTAGACTTGTTGTGGAAGATGATCTTCGTTGTGCCTCTTGCAAAGACTGCCCCGAGAATTTCTGATCTGGTGAGAAAGAAGTAATCTCAACCTTCACATTGACGTTGGCTTTTTACGCTTACTGTCGCAAAATGTAGCAATGTAGTTTACTGTTGTTATGTTAAGACTGTTACCCATGCTACACCATGCTTCAAGACAAAATTTCATTTATTTGTAATTAGAAATAAATATTTCACAATATATAATTACATATTGTTTTTGTGATTAATCACTATGCTTTAATTATGTTCAATTTGTAACAATGAAAATACATCCTACATATCAGATATTTACATTATGATTCATAACAGTAGCAAAATTACAGTTACAGAATAGCAACGAAAATAATTTTATGATTGGGGGTCACCACAACATGAGGAACTGTATTAAGGGGTCGCAGCATTAGGAAGATTGAGACCCACTGTTCTACAGCATAGCACCTTACACAGAATCATGCCAAAAAGTATTTGCTGAATAAATATATTATTTCACTGTAACCAACAGCCCTTTGGTTCCCAGGGATTTACTCTTAACTTCTTTAGGAACTTTTGTAAACTCTCTATTAATCATTGGTACATTTTGAGAAAAAATTAATTTTGTCATGACAATGCCACTATTGGGCCTAAGGAGACTAATAAAGAAAAAGTATTGTAACAGAGGACAATAATAAAAACTGACCAAGTGACATGCTTTGGATTCAGCAAAGAAAAACTTTTTTCTACATGCCTTTCGTTTGTTATTGTTCCAAATCCATTCTGTTCCTAATGGTGACTCTCGAAAGTGCCAAACTGAACTGTGAAGTAAGCATTTGTAGATAACAATGGATCTAAAATCTGTTTTACTGAAGAAAAGAAGCATGTAAAACATAGTACATTAAAATGTGATTAAATATCTTATTCAGTTAGTTAAAATGAGAAATTGTCCTTAAGGAGTGTCACCTCATTGTATGCAGGTGGAGTTTTCTCTGGATACCATTCCCACAGGCCCTGAGAAGGGAATCTCCACTGGAGAATGTCTTGCCCACCGTGCTTTGGCACAGCTCCAGCCTGTCCTTCAGCAGAATGCGTGCCTTGTCCTTGTTAAAGGAGGCCTCATTTGCTTTCATGGCTTTAAAAGTCTTTCTGGTCATTTTGAAATAATTAAATTATAAATGGCATACTGTCATTATAAAGAGAGTGCTCCAAGGCCAAGAGGCAAGTGCTAAAAACTTAATATTTAATTTATATAGACGTATTATTTACTTCTTAAATAGATATTGATCAACACATTAAAATTGCAGTATTTTCCCATTCAAGAATATACCTTACTTAACTATAAAAGCTAAGGTTTTTCAGTATAATACCAAATATTTGGGGTTTTTTTGTAAGGTAAACTTGTTTGGTATACTTGAGAAGTATGACATATAATCTAGTCAGTTGTCAAGTGGTTTTATGCTTGAGGCCCACATTAAGGATTTCTTTTTTATTAGAGGTTAGTTGTCCCTTGCTCAGTACTTGGGGGTGGGGGCTGGGATGCTGTGGGGAGGGATAGAGGAGAGATGCAAAACGTAACTAATTGGTAGAGCAGTTGGACAGATTTTTAAAGTGTGAGATTTTTTTTTTCTCTATTGATATAAAACTTGGTATCAGGACTTTATAAAGACATTTAGTTTTTTGTTTTCATATCAAAATCTCAAGGAAATTGATTGACAGACGAAGCAGTAAGCTTGGGCACAGAAGAAATTTAAGAAAATGTTATTCCATATTAGCATTTTCTGCTGAACTTGAGGAATAAATACTTTTTTGTGATATGTGGGTTTTGTGTTTTTATGAACTGTTTAGGGAAGCTTTTCTGCTGAAATGGCTGAATATACGTTTCAAAGATTTAAACCCTTCCTTATATTAATGTTCCACCTCATTAACTTCATTGTTAGGGCTTTTACACTTCAGTGATTTAAATAAAATGATCTAAATGTAGTTCTTTGTCCTCTCTTTCCGTCTGTCTTCCTTTTGAGGTCTAGATGGTTATGTGTGTTTTCATTTAGATTCTATTGTTAATTCTGTTAAGCTCAAAATGATGATGAAGGGAAGCTATTGTATAACTAAACATCTTACCGCTGCTGAAGCCCTGACAGATAAGGAAATGTGTTTGTAAAGATAATAATCTGGTCACTTCTTCAACTGGTGTTTGATCATTTGTACCTTCAAGTGGTCTTCAGAGACCAGGACTTACTTCATAGCTGTAAAACTCCATTTTATTGTGAAGTTCAGATTGGTGATTACAGTTGACCCTTGAACAACATGGCGGGTAGGGGCACCAAACCCCGCTCAGTCAAAAATCCACGTATAACTTTTGACTCCCCCAAAGCTTAGCTACTAATAGCCTATTGTTGACTGGAAGCCTTACCGATAACATAAATGGCCAATTAACATATTTTAAGTGTTATATGTATTATATGCTATATTTTTACAATAAAGTAAGCTAGGGAAAAGAAAATGTTACTGAGAAAAGTATAAGGTAGAGAAAATACATTTGAAATGCTGTATGTATCTATATCTAGAAAAAAGTCCTCATGTGAGTGGACCTGCACAGTTCAAGACCATGTTGTCCTAGGTTCAAATGTAGATATAAGCTTTCATGTATATCCTCTGGTATTTATAGCCCTGGAACCCAAATAAGAGAGAACTTTGCTTAAAAGCAAGCTATGTTTGTCCTTAAAAATGTTTTCTAAGCATTTTCAGGAAAAGTAGGAATTATGCCATGAATTTCCAAGCAAAGTCACCTTTGCAAATATTTGTAACTGCTTGAAAATGGTAGACATATTTAGGCAGTAAGGTTTTTTTCTACATAATTTACTGCCAGATGTGAGTACTCCTTAGCAGTATATATCCCAAATGCATGTTATATGTCTTTGTTAAAAATGTAGAGAAAAATAAGTTAGTTTAAGAGTTCACCGGAATGAAGCTGTCATGTTGTCAGACATTTTGCATTAAAAAAATAGTTGATTACTAAGATATATTGGTAAATGATTTTATGAAGATTACTCTATATTTGACCATTTAAACAATAAATTTCATTTTACATAAGTTTAAGCATCGACTTGAGATACTGATGTTCATTTCTTACCATTTGTTTTATTTTCCAGCTCACCAGCGACTAGAACCAGCAACTCTGTCAGGGATTGTGGCGTTTATCCTTAGTCTTTTATGTGGAGCTCTCAATTTAATTCGAGGCTTTCATGCCATAGAAAGTCTCCTGCAGGTACTGTGCTATTTTTGCAATTTCAGGTGACTGTGTCTATTGATTCTGCTTGATACAGAATTGATTTGAATCGATTTGGGTATTAGTACAACTTACAACGTATGCTCGGATTCTGTATTCTTTATACCTGCCTTAGTTTCCCCTTTCCCCTTCCTTGAAAAACACTGATTTCAAAAAAAAAAAAAAGAAAAAAAAGACTCTACTGATTTCTAGTTTTAGTCTTTGGCTTCTTTGACTCAATTAGCACGTATGTATTTATTATCCACTCTGCAGGAGGCACTGTTTATGGGTACTCTGGGACACTAAGATATGTGTGACATGGGGCTGCAGTCTCAGAGCCAAGAGTTGAATCAGGGAGGCAAAGAAGCCCATGAAAAATTGCTAAGTATGCAGAATGCAGAAGAGAAATGGTCAGTGTGAGTCAGGAGGAGAAGGAGGCTATGTGGAGTTGGGGTGAGCTGGACTTGGAAGGATCTGAGAAGACAGAGGAGTGGAAGGAAGGAGAGAGCATTTATGGGCAGGTTTTTGTCCCGTCTCTGTGTATCCCTACTTAGTTTGCCCTGTTTCCTTTTTGGTTGGTGCCTACCTCTGAAACCACTAATTTCTTCAGATATCGCCAACTATTTTGTTTTCCAGTGGAGTTTCTTCCAGAGACTGTTGCTATCAAAATATATTAAAATTTTCTCTTATTTTTGTAAATTTTTTGAAACTTAAAGGTTAGCACATTTCAGACTGTACAGCTTTTCTTTCCCTTGTTTCTGTTCACTTTCTCTGAAGACTTTTGACACTTCCACATTGTAAATTAGTTCTCTTTTGTTGGGTCAGCATTAAACTCATAAAAAACCACTCAACACACTTTATATATTCTCTTGTAAAATTGCTGTTAGTTTGGGGAACACTCAGAGAGCACTATTCTGAGTACCTTCTGAATGTCCTCATGAATGTAGGAAGCCAATAGCTGAGGATATCACAGGTTCCAGGAGGCTGAGCTGCCCCTCAGTGGAGGGTGGGCAGGAGCATCTCAGGGCTTCCCAATTCCTCTTCCAAACATCCTGGGCCCGCAGGTAAAGCCCCTCTTCCCTTTCAGGCACAGGGCCGCTGGCTGTTGTCCCTTGGTGTTCTTGCCCTTGTTACCAAGCCAGGTCAGCTTTATTCCAGCAGGAGTTCAATTTGAAGCTGGTTAGTCAACCTGCCAAAAAGAAACAAAGGCAATTGGAGACTGCTGACTGAAAAGGCTAATAAATAAGATACTCTTTTGTTTTTTTGGTTTTTTTTTTTTAGCTTGATGTAGTGGAAAGAACAGTAGTATTAGGTGTGTGAAGAGTTGATTTTTGTTCATGTAAGAAAAAGAGAGAGGGTTGGCTGTAGCTCAGGTACTGATTAACTCTGTGACATTGAATAGCTCACCTTACTTTCTGATCCTCAGTTTCATTGCTCATCAAATGAAGGTTAAGGGGTGAATATGATGAGTATTTCTCAAAATATGGTACACATTTACCACTGGTTATACAATAGATGACTAGATAGAGGGTTGAAGATTTTTAATTTTAAGAATTACATATTTGATGTATATTAATATGTTTGGTAAGGGATATAAAACTTTCCTTTTAAAGTAAATTAATTTTAGTAAAAAGTCAACTTTATGAAATTTATTACATAAATAATGGTGTAATTAGTATTCAGAATTGGCAAAAATTGTGAAAGAGGCACTCTAAGGTTAAAATTCTCTGCTCAAAAAAATTATCTGGTTGTTTGAAAGTAGCAAATTTATAAATAGGGGGAGGGAGCAGACCTGGGTAGAGAAAAGCTTCTATGCCACAGAGCCTTACCGCCCCTGACTCAGTAGGCAATGCATAAGCTGTAGAGCCTGAGGCTTAGATCACATTACTTTTAAGTTAAAAATCAGTCAGTGCTGTCCTATATCACAAAACATGTTAAAGGAAATAATTTCTGTTGGCACTCAGATATCCTATTTCTCCTCTTTCTGGACTGATTGTTTCCTTAGATAGGAAAATAGTATAAACTACAGCCCTTCATGCTTTTGAGCTACTACACCTGTCCAGTGCCTGCCTTGATTCCTAAGAGTTTCATGTTCTCCCTCTGATCAATAATGTCTTTGCCTTATCACAGTTGTTTTTTAGGTTTCAGACAATACAGGGATACTTTGTTTTATTACAGTCCACAAATGTGTTTTTTACAAATTGAAGGCAATACCCTCCACCAGCAAAAAGATTACAACTTGTTTTATTATGATAATTTGTTATGGTGGTCTGGAACGACACCCACAATATCTTCCAGGTATGCTTGTACTCTGGTTAAAGTAATTACTACTTTATGTAACTGACTGAAAGCTCTGAGATTTCTCAGACATTACATGCCAATATCTCTCATGAACATAGATCCAAAAATCCCCAACAAAATATTAGCAAATGAAATCCAATGATGTATAAAAAGAATTATACGCCACAACCAAGTGGGATATACTGTAGATATGCAAGGCTGGTTCAACATTTGAAAATCAATGCAATCCATCACATCAACAGGCTAAAGAAGAAAAATCATGATCATATTAGTAGATGTAGAAAAATCATTTGAAAAAATCCAGCACCCATTCATGAACTCATAGGAAACTAGGAATAAAGGGGAAGGAACTTCCTCAACTTGGTAAAGAAATTCTACAGAAACCCTACAGCTAACATCATATTTGATGAGAAGCTAGATGCTTTCTCCACAAGATCAGGCACAAGACAAAGATGTCACCTCTCACCATTCCTATTCAACATTGTATTGGAAGACCTAGCTAACGCAATAAGACAAGAAAAGAAAGCAAAAGATACAGAGATTGGGAAGGAAGAAATGCAACTGTCTTTATTCACAGATGATATGATTGTCTGTAGAAAATCCCAAAGACTCAACTTCTGGAACTCATTAGTGATTAGCAAGGTCACAGGATCCAAAGTTAATACATAAAAGTCAGTTGCTTTCCTATATATCAGCAAGGAACAATTGAAATTTGAAATTAAAATAATATCTATATTGGCACCCCCAAAATCGAGGTACTTAAGAATAACCTAACAAAATATATACAAGATCTATATGAGGAAAACTATAGAACTCTGATAAAGAAATCAAAGGAGGTCTAAATAAAAGGAGAGATATTCCATGTTCATGATTAGGGTCAATATTGTTAACATGTTGGTTCTTCCCAACTTGATATATAGATTCAACACAATCCCAATAAAAATCCCAGCAAGTAATTTTGTGGATATTGACACAGTGATTTTAAAGTATATCTGGAGAGGCAAAAGACCCACAATAGCCAATGCAACACAGAAGAAAAAGAAAGAGGACCCACTACCCAACTTCCAGACTTATTATTAAGCTGTAATAATTAAGACAGTATGGTATTGGCAAAACAATAGACAAATAGATCAGTGGAACAGAGTAGAGAGCCCTCACAAATATAGTCAACTGATCTTTGACAAAGGAGCAAAAACAATTCAGTGGAGAAAGGATATTCTTTTCAACAAACAGTGTTGGAACAGCTGGACATTCACATACAAAAAAATGAACCTAGACACAGATCTTACACCTTTGACAAAAAAATTAACTCAAAATGGATCACAGACCTAAATGTAAGATATAAAACTATAAAACTTGGGCCGGCCGAGTGGCGCGATGGTTAAGAACTCGCTTGGGATGCCAGAGGGCCCCGGTTCGGATCCCACATATGAGGGCCAGTGACACTGCCCTCCGCAGCTAAGATGCTGAACAACAGCTCAACCTGGAGCTGGGCTGCCGTGAGTCGCCGGTGACGGCGTGGGCTGCAGTCCCTGTGGCAGTGGATTGCCATGGGCTACCGTGTGTGGCCAGCAGCCAGCGTGAGCGGCCAGCAGCCGCAGTGAGCGGCCGTCCAGAAGCCGGTGACTGATCTGCCTCGCCAGAGAAGAGCGCAATGATGGTGCCAACTTGGGCCAGTGAAGCAATGTCCTCCACAACTAGACTGAAGAACAAAACAACAGCAACTTGTCTGTTCCCCTTCCTCCCAATTCCCCAGCGCTGTTATCCCCCAATTCCCCAATAAAAATCTTAAAAAAAAAAATAGGACAAAATAACCTTTGGACTGGGACAAAAGCAACCTTGTGTCTCAAAAAACTGTTCACAAGGATAACGAGAAAATTAAAAAAAACAAAAACAAACTATAAAACTTATAAAAGATAACAGGAGAACACCAAGGTGACCTTGGGTTTGTTGATGGATTTTTAGATACAGCACCAAAAGCATGATCCATGAAAGGACAAATTGGTAAGTTAGACTTAATTTAAAAATCCTGCTCTGTGAAGGATGTTAAGAGAATGAAAAGATAAGCCACAGATTAGGAGAAAACATTTGCAGAATATGTCTGACAAAGAGATTGTATCCAAAACATACAAAGAACTCTCAAAAAACACAAAAACAAACAACCCAATTAAAAAATGGGCAAAAGAACTGAACAGACACCTCACCAAACAAGACATGCAGGTGGCAAGCATATGAAAAGATGCTCAACATCATGTATCATTAAGGAAGTGCAATTAAAATAATAAAATATCTCTAAACATATATTAGAATGGAAAAATCCAAAAAACTGACAATACCAAATACTGATAAGGATATGGAACAATAGGAACTCTTCGTTCATTGCTGGTGGGAATGCATAATGGTGCAGTCACTTTAAAAGACAGTTTCGCTGTTTCTCACAAAGCTAAACATGACTTTAACATATGATCCAGCAATCATGCTCCTAGGTATATTTACCCAAATGAGTAGAAAAACTTATGTCCACACAGAAACCTGTACATGAATGTTTATCTCATCTTTATTCATAATTTCAGAAAACTGGAAGCAACTAAGATGTCCTTCAAACGGTGAATGGATAAACTGTGGTAGTCTGTACAATGGAATATTATTCAGTAATGAAAAGAAATGAGCTATCAAACCACAAAAAGACATGGCTAAACATTAAATTCGTATTGCTTAATGAAAAAACTACATACTATATGATTCCAACTATATAACATTCTAGATTAGGCAAAATTGTAGTGACAGTAAGTAAAAAGATTAGCGGTTGCCAGGGATTTGGAGGGAGGAGGAAGGGATAAATCATTAGTTGGAGCATGGGATTTTTAGGACAGTGAAATTATTTGATATGTTACTGTAATGGTTGTTAAGTCGTTACACATTTCTCAAAACCTATAGAATGTACAATACAAAGAGTGAACGCTAACATAAACGATGGGCTTTAGTTAATAATAATGTGTCACTATTGGCTCATCAGTTGTAACAAATGTACCACATTAATGCAAGATGTTAATGACAGAGGAAACTGAGCAGGGGAAAGAGCCAGTAATATGGGCACTCAGTATTGCTTAGTTTTCTGTAAACCTAAAACTGCTCTAAAGATTAAAGTCTGTTAATTTAAACACACACACACACACACACACACACACACACACACACACACACACACACACACACACACACACA
>NW_017731358.1:6246205-6252978 GCF_001890085.2 Hipposideros armiger | reverse complement strand
CGCTGCTGCCACCACCACCTCCATTGCCAGAACAGAGCCCAGGTTCGGGAATCTGATTCATGTTTCAAGGTCAGATGTACAATTTTGTGCCCTCTGAGACCAGTATCATTTTGAGAAAGCCAGTGAGAGATGGGCAGACTAGGTCATCTGACCTTGCACCTACCAGTCCCCAACTACTTCCACCAAAGATGGCCTGGGAAAATAACAGTATATTTTAATTTGCATAAAGAAACTCTGGAAAGATAAACTAATAAATGTGGGAACTGGACAGATGGGAAGCGGAGTGGAAATGAGACTCTTCACAATATATACCTTCTTACATGTTATTTTTATTTTTGAACCATATGAATATATTACATATTCAGATTTTAAATAATAAACATGAATATTTATTAGCACCTGTTATGTAAGCAGAAAGAAAAGAAAATTTTTGTTAATCCAATTTAATAGGTAGGTTTTCAAGTATCAAAAATTTTATGCAGAGTAAAGATGAATATTTTTGTGAGGGGTAAGGGGATCCTGAGTATTTTTCCTTGGTTTTTGTAGCTTCTTCCTGACTGTCTTAGAGTTCAGTTTCCCTAGAAGTTTCAAGATTTTTTGTTTTAAACAGTTTCTTAAAATTGTGGTGGTGTGGGGGCTGGCTGAGTGGCTCAGTTGGTTAAAAGAGCGCGAGCTCTGAGCAACAGGGTTGCTGATTCAATTCCCACATAGGCCAGTAAGCTGCACCCAAGCTGAGCTGCCGCTGAGCTGCCAACAGGTGGCAGGATGGCTCAGCTGGTGAGAGCACGTGCTCCTAACAACAAGATTGCCGGTTCGACTCCTGCATGGGATGGTGGGCTATGCCCATCCGCAACTAAGATTGAACATGGCACCTTGAGTTGAGCGGCTGCAGGCTGCCGATGGGCGGCCAGATGGCGACTGGACTTGGAGCTGAGCTAGCTGCACCCTCCACAACTAAGACTGAAGAACAACTTGGCTGTTCCCCTTCCCCAATTCCCCAATAAAATCTTAAAAAAAAAATTGTGGTGGTGGGGTGTGAAAGAAGCACAGGGCAAATTATGGATAAGGAAAAGGTTTGAGTGGTCTTTTTTTTTTTTAATTAATTTATTTTTTTTTAGCTGAGCCATCCTGCCACCTTTTGGCAGCTCAGCGGCAACTCAGCTCGGGCCGGGCATTGAACCGCTGTTGCTCAGAGCTCAAACTCTTGAGCAAGCTCCTAACCAACTGAGCCACTCAGTCAGCCCTCGAGTGGTCTTTTCTTAATTAGTAGATCATTTATAATTTGGGGACTCTCTGGATGCTTATATCTTTGAAGATGTGTCTTTCTGATGGTTGATAAGGAATCTTTCTTTTTTATTGTTATCCTAGACTAAATTTACTCAACCAACATTTCTTTCTCACTTAATCCAGGAAACTGTAAATTGGTCCATGTGAGATTTTTAACTCTCTGGAAACCAGGGACACTGGTTGTGTTGTTCCCTTAGCATTGTTTTTAAATCTTTGTTCACCATAATCCACCTGACGTATCCACATACACTCATTAATAGCTGAGGTTCCTAAAATAGCGATGCTTAGGGAGAAGAACGAGGAAACGACAGAGCGCAAGGTTGGGGAAATGTAGTCACAGGTAGTTTGTCACTCATAGGTAGTTTGAAAAGATTTTCTAACAAATTCTTATCCTCTCACCTAAACGGGAATCAGTGCTTTTGGAAATTCACTGCATGAAAAGTAGAGATTGCCATTGCTCCAGTTATTGGGGATTTTACATCTATAGAGAAGAAAATGTTCTAGTAAGTAACTGGTGCTTGGAAATATTTTTCCTTGTCTTGTTATGAGAATAATGAGGGAGTGCTATGTAGTGGTGGAAGTATCTGCCTTCTAAGGATTCCGTGTCCTAAAAGATGGAATGGACAATAGGCAAAGAAAAGGAGAAAATAAAATGTCAGAATGCAGAGGGTATTGTGATAAGCTTAGAGTATTAAGCAGGGTAGGATTAGGGGTACAAACTAGATTAAATACATCCTTTATAGCTCGAATCAACCTGAAAGAAAAAACACAAAATTGGGGACCTGAGGTCTCTCACTTTTAACTTTCCTTCATTAGAGTCTATTTTGTCATTGTTCACGACTTGTATTGGATAAAAGGGCCTTTTTATTCTCAATTAAACCATTGAAGTAAGACTTACTCTTAGTTTTCTCTCTGGTTCATTGTATTTTGTGTTAGGAATAATCTCTGGAGTCATGGTAGGTAATTTTTGGTCAGTAAAAGTAGACCTTTTTGAGGTGGTCTGCCTGTAGACTTGAGTGCAGATTCCAGGACCTGGGACTTAAACCTTTATTTGTTTTGAAGTAACCTGTGCTGGAGTTATTCAGATCATGGTGGTGATATAGGAGGCAGAAAGGCAGTACCCACATTAGTGGCCTCAACATTTCTTTAATACTTGTTTTAAGAGCAAAGGATTTATTTGGGGATCACATTTTTACATCTAGCTGAGACTATGTAGTGTGTTTCCTGAGTGTGAGTAATATATCAATATTAACTTAAAGTTACTTCTTTAAGGCCATGAATTCTAAACACTCTTTCAAATGCTAAAAATGAGTGCCACATTTATCTTCTAGTATGTAACTTGGTGCCTGAGGCACATTTAAATTTGAAAACCCACATGAATTAACATTCCTTTATATTGTTAATGTTGTTTGAAAATTCAGCACAAGTTTGTTTCTTCTAGATTAATAACTGCCTCTTAAGGTGATAACAAGGGATTTATTAAAATACGTAGCACTGAAGTTTTCCTTTGGTATCCAAGTGCAGACTGGGGATGTTTAGGGTGAGCACAGTTTTTTTTTTTGAAGTTGGTAAATTTGATTTGGTGTTCCCAATAATGTGTAAATTAGATTATTTTCACTCATTTGCTAACTTTGTTCTGAGTTTAGAGATGTTAATAAGTTTATTGTGAATTGGCACCTCATGAATGCGTAAGCTTTTATCACATTGGGTTTATATTACCTGTATTCCTTGAAGGATTAACCTTGAAACAATGATATTAATTAGGCTTATGCCAATTTAGAAGTAATTTGCATGTGGTACATTAGAAAAAAATTGAGTAGTCCCATACAGCAGTAGAAATGCTGGCCTGGAAGTCAGGATACCTGGGTCCCATCTGCTGGTAACTACCTTTGTGACCTCGGATAGGTTACTTTACCCTTGGACCTTATTTTCCTGTTGTGCAAGATGAAGGTTTTAGACTACATAAGCTCAAGGACCACAACAGAACAAACGTTCTAAGACTCTCTGATTCTAAAATTGTAATGGCTACTAAAAAGCAGAAGTAATCAACTTGGTTTTATTCCTTGTTCTTTATTTCCCATTGTTTCGTTAATGTTGGGTTGTCGGAAAAGTCATGACACATGTTTGCAACAGATGACACTAGTTCATTTTTGGAAGTACTAGAGTCATTCGCATCTATGTTATTGCTTTGTCATTTGACAGCTGACAGTTCTAGCTTCATTCTAAAAAAAAAATTGAGCAATTTGGTTGAGTTTTGGAGATTTTACAAGTTGAAGATGGAAGACCAAACTGTGCATTTTCGCCATATTTTACTGTTTTACTTCCATAAAGGGAAGAACGCGTGTCAAGCTTGTGAAAAGTTGCATAAAGTTTACGGTGACAATGCTCTACAAGAACGTCAGTGCCAACCATGGTTCATGAAGTTCTGTGCTGGTGATTTTGATCTCAACGGTGCTCCTCAGTCAGGGAGGCCCACCGAGGTTGATGACAACAAAATAGAGGCATTGATCAAGTCAAACCCACGTTACATGACACGAGAGATTGCAGGAACATTGAACATGCATTATTAAAGCAATCACGACCACCTGAAGAAGCTGGGATACATAAGCAAGCTCGATATTTGGGTTTCACATGAACTCAAAAGAAGTTCATTTGACGGCGCATATAAACATCTGCAATATGCTCATTAAACGTGAGGAAAATGATCCTTTTTTGAAGTGACTGATAACTGGTGATGAGAAGTGGATTGTTTACAATGTGGTGTGCAAATGGTCTTGGTCCTGATGTGATGATTCGCCTCAAACGACATCAAAAGCAGACATTCATCAGAGGAAGGTTATGCTCTCAGTGTGATGGGATTTTAAAGGTGTCGTGTTTTTCGAGCTCCTACCAAGGAACCAAACAATCCATTCGAATGTGGACTCTCAGCAATTGGACAGTTTGAATGAATTCATCATCTAGAAACGTCCAGAGCTCATTAATTGTAAAGGAGTTGTGTTTCATTGTGACAACGTGAGACCACGTACAAGTTTGATCGCCTGTCAAAAATTATTGGAGCTTGGGCTGGCCAAGTGGCGCGTTGGTTAGGAGTTGGCTTGGAATGCCAGCTCTGAGCAGCAGGGCCCCGGTTCGAATCCCACATGAAGGTTCAGTGACGCTGCACCCTCTACAGCTAAGATGGTGAACAACAGCTTGACCTGGAGCTGGGCTGCTGTGAGTCGCCGGCGATGACGTAGGCTGCAATGGAGCTGCCGTGGGCTGCCATAAGCTACCATGAGTGGCTGGCAGCAGGCGTGAGCTGCCAAGAGCCTCTGTGAGCATCTGTCCAGTGGCCGGTGACTGATCTGCCTCACCCGGAAAGAGCGCAGTGATAATACCAACATGGGCCAGTGAAGCGACGTCCTCCACAACAAGGCTGAAGAACAGAAAGGACAGCAACTTGTCTGTTCTCCTTCCCCAATTCTCCAACTCTGTTCCCCTCCCCAATTCCCCAATAAAATCTTTAAAAAAAAAATTATTGGAGCTTGGATGGGATGTGTTGCCCCACCCACCATGCTCACCTGACCTTGCGCCATTAGACTTCCACTTGTTTCGCTCTCTTCAAAACTCCTTGTGTGGTATAACGTTCAATTCAGATGAGGCTGTAAATCAGCACCTTGTTCAGTTTTTCACAAAGACAGGTCCTTCTATGAATGAGGAATTATGAAGCTTACTGAGAGATGACAAAAAGTTATCGAACAAAATGGGCAATATATCATTGATATTTGTTCTTTATATAAATGGATGACCTTTGAAAAACATAGACAAAATATGTCATGACTTTTCTGACGACCTAATAATATAAAGTATTCGTATTTCCACAATTGACCCCAAATATCCTGTATAATGTGTTCCTCTCTCTCCAGTCAAGGAGCCAGTCAAGAGTTAAGGCTTGCACTGGTTACCATAGACTGCTCTTTCATTTAACTGGTACTTAAATAGATTAATACTAAACTAGATCTCTAGGTCAAATTCTTTCCTGAAGCAGACTTAAGTATCTTCTAAATCATTTTGCTGTCCCTCTACCAACTACAGGATAGCATGTCCAAAATGAACTCAGTTTTTTCTACTCTCAAATCTTCTTTTCCTCCTTTATTTTCTCCTTTATTTAGTGAATAGTATCATTCAAATGTTGCCTAAACAAGAAACCTGGACGTCATCCTAACCTCTTCCCTCTTTTGAGACATATGTGCCAGTCCCTTTTCCTGGAATTCTCTTCCTACCTTGTCTGTCTTGTCCAACAGTTCATTCTTTTAAGATCTAGGTTAAGCTTGTTTTCCTCTGGCAAACCTTCCCTGACCCTTTTATCTGCAGACAAAATTAGATGTGTCTCCAGTGTTGATTTCTGTATCTGCCTTCTTGATTAGAGAGTGAGTTTTTTGAGTTAGTGTGGATTTAACTATTTTCTATCCTAGGTCTAGTAACATACTTCTGGCCCATAAGTGCTTAATGAGTATTTACTGAATGGAAGAATATAGACAATCTTCTCTTTACCAAGTATAAATAAAGATTTTTCAAAGCTCAACTCAATTTAGCATGCATTTCTTGAATACCTACTATGTGCACAGTTTCATGCAAATAATAAAATTTATTTTTCTGCCTTGAAGTAAGTTAGGGTCTAACTGGGAAGATAAGGTCAGCATACTAGAGGCTTAAACAATACTGAAAGGTAATTTAATTATCTGATGAATGATGCAGATGGTAACCTCAGGGATAAAAAAAGTTAGTGAATGATTTTGAGTACTTTCCCATGTGCCAGCTACTGTTTTGTGTGTTTGCAAATGTTATTTCAGTTAATCTCTATAATTTTTATTTTTCAAAAAAGGAAATTGAAGTTAAATAGTTCAAGATCATGTAACTACTAAGATCTGAATCCAGATCTGACTGACACCAGAAACATGCTCTACGTGTTCCAAAGACAATTTAGAGAGTTATAAAGTGATGTTGTAAATTTAGGGGGGAAATAATAACCAATTGTAGGACAATAATTAAATTATAGTATATCCCCACAATGAAAAGTTATAATCATTACAAGTTGTGTTTGAGGAATATCTTGAGAGCGTGTTTAAGTATTTATGATATAATGTGAAGTACTAAAAAGGAGTATAGAAAAGTATTCCATTTTTTAAAAATGTGCATATTTTATACAGAAGAGATTGGAAGGAAATACATAAAATGGTTAGCACTAGTTCTCCCAGAGTTGTGGTATTATGGACTACATGAATTTCTTGTCTGTAACAATCTGTTTTCTAAATTCTCTACAATGAACATAAATTTTTATAATCAGAAGAAAAGATCAGTTAAAAAATAAAGGATTAAGAAAAATAACCAAGCAGAAATTATTTTTTAATTAAATTTATTGGGGTGACAATGGTTAGTAAAATTACATAGGTTTCAAGTGTACAATTCTGTAATACATCATCTATATATCACATTGTGTGTTCACC
>NW_017731358.1:6238206-6241500 GCF_001890085.2 Hipposideros armiger | reverse complement strand
CAGTGTCACTGGCCCTCATATGTGGGATCCGAACCGGGGCCCTCTGGCATCCCAAGCGAGTTCTTAACCATCGCGCCACTCGGCCGGCCCGTGACTGGCATTTTTTTACTCAGCATAATGCTTCGCTGTTTTATCCAGGTTGTTGGCATATATCGATGGTTTGATCCTTTTCATTGCTAAATAGATTCCATGGTATGGATGTATCACAATCAATCATTCACCCATTGAAGGACAGCTGAGTTCTTTCCAATTTTTGGCTATTATAAATAAAGCTGCTGTAAGCTTTCATGTACAGGCTTTTGTGTGAGCATACATCTTCATTTCTCAGAGATAAATGCCCAGGAGTGCAGTTGCTTGGTCATGTGATAGTTGCATGCTTAGTTCTATTAGAAGACAGACTGTTTTCCAGAGTGGCGTACCATTTTACATTCCCACCAGCGTGTGAGTGATCCAGTTTTTCCATGTCCTCTCCAACAAGTGCTGTTATCACTGTTTTTTATTTTAGCCATTCTGATAAGTATGTTGTGATACCTCATTGTGGTTTTAATTTGCACTTACCTAATGGCTAATGACATTGAACACCACTTCATGTGCTTATTTGTTATCTGTATATCCTTTTGGGTGAAATGTCTGTTCATGTCGTTTGCCTGTTTTCTATTTGGATTGTTTGTTTTTTATTGTCAAGTTTGAGAATTCTTTATATATTCTAGACATTAGTCATTTGCCAGATATGTAGTTTGCAAATATCTTCTTCCAGTCTGTAACCTATCTTTTCATTCTCTTAATTAGGTCTTTTGCCGAGCAAAAGTTTTAATTTTGATGGAATTCATTATATCAATTTTTCCTTTTATGGATCATGCTATGTTGTCAAGCCTAGAACTATTTGCCTACCCCTAGATCCTGAAGATTTTCTCCTGTTTTTTCGTAAAAGTTTTATAGTTTTATATTTTACATTTAGGTTTATAATCCATTTTGAATTAAGTTTTGTATAAGATTGTATAAGATGTGAGACAAATTAGATTGCAGTTTTGTTTTTTGTTTTTTGTTTTGTTTTTTAAAGATTTTTATTGGGGAATTGGGGTACGGGAATAGCGCTGGGGAATTGGGGGAAGGGGAACAGACAAGTTGCTGTCNGGTGACAATGGTTAGTAAAATTACATAGGTTTCAAGTGTACAATTCTGTAATACATCATCTATATATCACATTGTGTGTTCACCACCCAAAGTATTTAAAGTATTAAATTATTAAAGTGGAAAGATTTCATGTTGACCTCCTTGCCTCTGGGGTAGAACGTGCTCTAAGTACCCCAGACATTAATGGCTCCTCTTTTAAGATCACCTCTCTCTGCCTTCACAGTCAGTTCTGTTGCCCAATAGCAAGCAGAAAAGGAATTTTCTCTATATTTCATGAAGACATGTCATGAGGGACACTCCCATGTCTTGTGAAAATTTTTATTGTATAAAGATATTTTTTCTCAGGTAAGGACTAAATTGAATGCTTCTGCCTGGGCTTTATGTTCTACTTCATAAAAACATTGAAAGAAGTAGTAAATTCAGATATTTGAGAGGAATCAAAAAGGAATAGAAAAATATGGGTTATTGTAACATCTTCCCATTAGTTCGTTTTCTTTTAAAAGAAATATTCTGCACATGATGTTTTTCCTCTGGGTGGCTGTTTTTGTAATACGGCATGTCCGACTGACTTTTCTCATTAGGATTTAGCACACTCTAGCGGACAGTAGCTTTCCAGTTTGGTGGATTTTTTTTTGTTTTGCTTTTTAAATCGTGTCAAATTACTTTATTGGACAATTCAGTGATGTGTTTACTAGATGCTAAAATTTGTCAATATTTATTTGAGTTAAGTAGTGACCCTACTGAGCAGAACTAACATTAGAGGCCGCTGGGGTGTTGTACATTTTTATATGGTTTCTTCAGTAGAGAGAAGAGAGGCTTTTCTATGGAAATTTTCCCCAGTGGCTTTCATCTTCTCTTGGGTAAAATGAAATTACAGGGAGGCCACAACCTAGAGGAACACTGGTGGTTTTCCGCTACCTCACACTCCTTGGTGCTTATGATATATTTTATGTTTCTCTTTTGGGACTCGAGCGTTTTTATATGCCTTTGTGAAAATTTTGACCATTTGTGTATAAACATTTTCGTATCCTGTCCTGGTGGATTGTTTTTGGAAATGGGCTTCTACCAGAAAAAAAGTAATTTTTTAAATTTTGTTTTTGCAGAGTGATGGTGACGATTTTAATTACATCATTGCGTTTTTCCTTGGAACAGCAGCCTGCCTTTACCAGGTAGGTCTCTCCCATTTTTAAGAAACCCTTTCACTTTATAGTTTATTTCAGTTATCAATTCTAATAAGTACTTGTGCACTTTAAATAAATAGAAATAATGTCTGAGTTCTTTGCCTCCCTTTTAATTTGAGCTTCTGTTAGCTTTGTGACCTACGTCCATTTTGAATGGACGTAGATCCCAGTGAACTTAATGTTAATGCTGTCCTATGCTGGGATTCAGTGGTGACATGTCATCTGCCTATGGCGGTAAGGGCTACTGCTAGATTTTATGGTGACTGATTATTCAGCTTCCAGAGTCTGCTAATACTCCAGGCTGAGGATTTTGTACTTTTGGGAAAGTCTTTGAATAAGAGTCAGCAAAAGCAGGATTTTAGAATATTTAATTTAGCAGTGATGAATAGGATGGGTTGCCAGAGTGGAGAGACTGGAAGAAAAGAAATTAGTTGGGAGGCGATTCCATTACTTCAGGCAGAAAGTAATGAGAGCCTAAAGTATGATAATGTCAGTATGATAATGTCAGTGAGGGTGGGGGAGGACATTGAGAAGGAAGAGTGCGAGGACTTGATAGAGTGGATGTGAGACTGAAGGAGGAGGAGGTTTTGCACTTGAATGTAGAGATGGGTAATCGTATTTCCAAGGAGAGAGGAGGCACCAATTTGTAGGGAAGGGAGGGGTAACTCTCCCAATTACCCAAACTCAAGAACGTCTTTGCTAAAACATGTTAGGACATTTTGATCTAACTTTTCTAAGTGACAGATTTCTCTGGCTTGCATAGAAAAAAATGTTAGAAAGATTCAGGACTGCAATTACAAGGCTACCTAAAACTCAGTACAACTCTCTAGTAAAATATTTTTAATAAATGTATTTGACTTTTATGTAAAGATGTATTACTTTAGTTTCAATGACCGCATTTTTTTTTTAAAGATTTTTTATTGGGGAATTGGGGGGATGGGAACAGTACTGGGGAATTAGGGGAAGGGGAACAGACAAG
>NW_017731358.1:6235531-6237817 GCF_001890085.2 Hipposideros armiger | reverse complement strand
AAGCGAGTTCTTAACCATCGCGCCACTCGGCCGGCCCCAGTGACCGCATTTTTTAAAATCCCCTAAGTTTTCTTAATCATTTCTGTCATCTTCAGAAATTGTTTTTCTATCAGGTTCAACATTTAATTATAATGAATGACATTTCATGCAGAAAATGTATTTACAGTAAAAAAACTTGTATTTGCTGATGTCACAGGTGCTTTAATTTTATGAAGTATTCTTGTGTAGATTTTCTAAACTTTAATCTGTGCAATCCTGTTGCACAGGGAATATTACCTCATTTTTGAAAATGAGAAGGCTCAGGCAGTTTCAGTACTGAACGGAGATCACATAGCCAGTAAGTGTGGAGTCAGGACTTAACTCTGAGTCTTCTGATTTTAAATATCAGATTGATTCCACTATGTTATGCTGTCTCTAAGCAAAATTCCCATATTTGCATAATTTTTATACTGCTATAAAATTATAATTTTATAACTCGTATATGCATTATCTCATATGATTCTAAAACAACGTGATGTTAATATTAACCTTAAAGTAATTTCATGAGTAATTATTCCTGTACAGTATACTTTTGACTGTTTTACCTTAATGAAATACAGTAAAACCTTGGATTGTGAGTAACTTGGTTTGCGAGTGTTCCACAAGACGAGCAAACATTTCTAATACATTTTAACATGGCAAACGAGCAATGTCTTGTAATACGAGTACTTTGTTTCCAGAACGAATTATGCTCGCAAACCAAGGTATTACTGTAATTTTAAATGCTAATAATAGTAGCAAAATTTGTTGAGCTCTACTTTGTGCTGATCCCTTTACTTTCCTTGTACCATTAAATCCTCATAGAAAGTCCCACACTAATCTTACTATCATCATCATTTTTCACTGAGGCCCACACAGTTCTGATAGCCAGTCAGTGATTTGAGCCCAGGTCTGTGTAATTCCAGAGCCAGTGTTCCTGCCTATAGATAGTCACACCTGTTCCATTTCCTGGAATGGCTGGAAGAAGTCCTAAGAGTTGCATCATGGTGGAGCAATGTCACTCAGGTGTTCTTTTACTTGAAAGAAGTAAACAAACTCGTGCTTAAAAAAAACCAAGCAAATAACAATTACATATTGACAGACGTGAAAATACATGCTTTCCAAATTGCTGAGTAGAGTGATAATAATGCTGGTTTTTTCCACAGGAAAACTTAAGTAATACAACAGGCTCTATCTCCAGTCATTAGGATATTTTTAATCCTTTTAGATCAGACCTCGGAGGCCACTGCCACATGGCTTGTTACCTTTTTCTCCAGGCTGTGGGTACTTATGGAAACACAGAACTCAGCCAGATAGGAGTAATTTTTTTTTTTTAATTTTACTGGGGAATTGGGGAAGGGAACAGTGTTGAGGAATTAGGGAAGAGGAGCATTGTGTTTTTTCAGGACCCATCAGCTCCAAGTCAAGTTGTTGTTCCTCAGTCTTAGTTGTGGAGGGCGCAGCTCAGCTCCAAATCCAGTTGCCGTTTTTTTTCAATCTTAGTTGAGGGAGGCACAGCCCACTGTCCCATGTGGGAATTGAACTGGCAACCTTGTTGTGAAGAGCACATGCTGTAACCAAGTAGCCACCCAGCCACCCCCAGATAGGAGTAATTTTGATGTGGATCATTTCCAATAGGAAACCAAAGGATCTAGAAACTAGAGGCTATTCCTTTTCCCTTGGTGTTTTATTTTGAAAACCTGCAAACTTACAGAAAAGTTAAAGACTGGTACACCTAGAATCACTAGTTGTTAACATTTTGCAATGCTTTATCTGTCTCTTTATATTTTGTGCATATAGTGTGTATTTTAACTGTTTATAAAGTAAGTTGCAGACAGATATGTATGGGTAAAGTTGTTTTTGTTATTGAACTTTTTATTTTGAGATAACCATAGATTGACATGGAGTTGTAAGAGCGATCCTATCTAACCTTTACCTAACCCCCACACTGGTACCATCTTGCAAAGCTATAATACAATATCACAGCTAGGATGCTGATGCAGTAAGATATTAAACATCCCTATCAACAAGGACCCCTCCTGTTGCCCTTTTATAGCCACACCCACTTCCCTCCTTCCTGCCCCTTAATCTCTGGCAACCACTAATGCATGTTCTAGTTTTGTAATTTTCTCATTTTAAATATGTTATGTAAATGGAACCATATAGTATGTAAACTTTTGTGACTGGCATTTTTTTTTTTATTGGGGAATTGGGGGGATGGGAACAGTGCTGGGGAATTGGGGGAAGGGGAACAGACAAGTTGCTGTC
>NW_017731358.1:6204957-6233976 GCF_001890085.2 Hipposideros armiger | reverse complement strand
TGAAGCCTACTCCGTGGCCGGCGACTCATGGCAACCCAGCTCCAGGTTGAGCTGTTGTTCAGCATCTTAGCTGTAGAGGGCAGTGTCATTGGCCCTCATATGTGGGATCCGAACCAGGGCCCTCTGGCGTCCCAAGCCAGCTCTTAATGCGCCACTCGGCCGGCCTGCAGTTTTTTGTTTTGTTTTTTTCTCCTATGGATAGATGGCCAATTGCTCTAACACCATTTGTTGAAAGGCTACTTTTTCTCCACTTAATTGCTTTTGCATCTTTGTCAAACATCAGTTGGGCATATTTGTGTGGGTCTATTTTTGGGTTCTGGATTCTGTCCCACTGATCTATACGTGTCTATCCCTCTGCTGGTATCACATAGTTTGATTACTGTAGCTATATACTATATACTAAATTCCATTTTCTTAATAGTTATAGGGCTACTCAAAGTATCTGTTTCATAATAGATGATATTCTGTTTCAGTCCTCATATTGGTAATTTGTATCTTCTCTTTTTGTCAGTCTTGTTAATTTCATTGATCTTTTCAAAGAACCCGTTCTTTGTTTTATTGGGGTTTTTTTTCTTATTTTCAATTTTATTGATTTCTGCTCTTACCTTTATTATTTCCTTCTTCATACTTGCTTTGAGTTATTTGGCTCTTTTTCTAAGTTCTTGAGATGGGAGCTTAGATGATTGATAGGAGAATTTTCTCTTTTGTAATATATACATTTAGTGTTATAAATTTCCCTCTTAGCACTTTATTATCTATGTCCCATAAATTTTGATGCATTGTGTTTTCATTTTCACTTAATTCAATGTATTTAAAATTTTTTTTCCTTGTGGCTTCCTTTTTGACCTATGGATTATTTGCAGTTGTGTTGTTTAGTTTCCATAAGTTTGGAGATTTTCCAGTTTTCTCTCCATTATTAATTTCTAGTTTGATTCCATTGTTGTTGGAAAACACACTCTGTGATTACAATTCTTTTAAATTTATTGAGTTTATCCTGTGACCCAGGATATGATCTATCTTGGCATATGTTCTGTGGGCACTTGAACAGAACATGTATTTTACTGTAGCTGAGTGAGTTTCCTGTAAATGTCAATTAGATCCTGTTAGTTGATGGGTGTGTTTTTCTGAATCCTTGCTCATTGTCTGTCTAGTTGTTCTAGCAATTGTTGGGAAACGGGTATTGAAGTTTTCAACTATAATGTGGATTTGTGGATTTCTCATTTCAGTTCCGTTGGTTTTTGTTTCGTGTATTTTTCAGCTCTTTTGTTTGGTTCATACACAGTTAGGATTGCTGTGTCTTCTTGGTGGATTGATCCATTTGTCATTATATAACATCCCTCTCTGTCCCTGGTTATTTTCTTCTGTTAGAAATATTTTCATATTTATCTGATATTAATGTGGTCATGCCTGCTTTCTTTTGATTAATGTTTGCATGATATATCCATTTCCATCCTTTTACTTTCAACTTACCTATATCATCTAAGTGAGTTTCTGTTAGACAGCATACTGTTGATAATAGGTTCTTTAATCTATTCTGCCAATCTCCATTTCTTAATTGCTGTATTTAAGCCATTACATTTAATGTAATTATTGGTACATTACAGCTTAAATCTGCCATCTTATTTTTTGATTTCTGGTTTTAATTTTTATGTTTTCTTTTTCCTTTCTTCCTGTGGGTTACTTGAACATATTTTTAGAACTCCATTTTGATTTGTCTGTAGTGTTGTTGAGTGTACCTCTTTGTGCAGCTTTTTAAATGGTTGTTCTAAGTGTTGCATTATGCATGCTTATCACAGTTTTCCAGTGTTGTCATTGTGCCCATTCAGGTGAAGCATGGAAACTCTGCCCCCTTTTATGTCCCTTTGCCCTCCTCTATTTATAATGCAATTGTCTTAAATATTTCCTTTACATATACTTAGAATCACACCAGACGGTGTGATAATTCTTACTCCAACCATTGAACATAATTTAGAAAACTCAAGAGATCTATTATATTTTACTATACATTTTTAAATTTTTTATTTTTCAATTACAGTTGACATACAATATTATATTAGTTTCAGGTGTACAACATAACGATTAGACATTTATATATCTTACAAAGTGATCACCCCAATAAATCTGGTATCCATGTGACACCATGTATAGATATAATATTATTGACTATATTCGTGTGCTATACATTACATCCCCATGACTATTTTGTAACTACCAATTTGTACTGTTTAATCACTTCCCATTTTTCGCCCATCTCCCCAACCCCCCTCCCATCTGGCAAACAGCAAAGTGTTCTCTGTATCTATGAGTTTGTTTCTGATTTGTTCATTTAATTTGTTCTTTAGATTACACATACAAATGAAATCATATGGCATTTGTCTTTCTCTGGCTGACTTACTCCACTCAGCACAGTACCCTCCAGGCCCATCCGTGTTGTTGTAGATGGCAAGATTTCATTCTTTTTTATGGCTGAATAATATTCCATTGTATACTGTTTCCCCAAAAATAAGACCTAGCTGGAAAATAAGCCCAAGCATGATTTTATGTGCCAGAATGTGGCACCTTGGCATACTGAATATTTTAAGCTGAAGGAGTTTGTGGAAAAGGCACCCTTCTCCCTGAAACAGGTCATAAAACCCTCATGTGAGGGGTGCGTGCCCTCCGTATCCTGGAGGAATCATGCTACAGCTTATTCTCCGGCTAGGTCTTATTTTCCAGGAAACACGGTATGTGCTACCTCTTCTTTATCCACTCATCCATTGTTGGACGCCCAGGCTGCCTCCATATCTTGGCTAATGTAAATAATGCTGGAATGAACATATGGGTGCACACATCCCTTTGAAGTAGTGTTTTGGCTTTCTTCAGGTAAATACACCAGAAGTGGGATTACAGGGTCTTTCTTTGTCTCTTGTTATAAAGTGTATTTTGTCTGGTATAAGTATTGCTACTCCAACTTTTGTTTGTTTCCATCCTTTTACTTTCAGTGTGTGTGTGTGTGTGTGTGTGTGTGTGTGTGTGTGTGTGCATATTTCAATCAGAAGTGAGTCTCTTGTAGGCAGCATATATAAGGGTTTTGTTTTCTTATCCATTCAGCCACCTTATATCTTTTTGATTGGAGCATTTAATCCATTTACATTTAAAGTAGTTGTTGATAGATATGTAAATAGTGCCATTTTATTATTCCTATTTTTGATCTTGCCAGAAGTTATGGGGACTTCTCTCCCCAGCGCTGGTGTCCTGGGCTGGGGAGCCTGGTGTGGGGCCGGTTCTCCGTGCTCCTCAGGAGGGGCCTCCGCAGCCAAGATATCCCTCTCGATTTTTAACTGCCATACGTGGGTGTGGGGCCAGCCCATTCTGTGCCTCCACCCCTCCTACCAGTCTCAGCATGCCTCCCCTGTACATCCCCAGCTATAGGACTTCCGTTTTGCTAGACTGTGGGCAATTCTCAGTGATGGTTGTTCTGTAGTTTAGTTGTAATTTTGATGTGGTCATGAGAGGATATAAGCACAGCATTTATCTACTCCTCCAGCTTGACCAGAAATCCATATTTACCTATATTTTTGCTTAACTGTGTTGTTTTTTCTTTCCTTCTTAGTGTTCCACAGTTTCTTCTGTTATTGTTTCCTTTCTGTTTAGAGAACTTCCTTTAGCTATTCTATTTTTAGAGATTTTATTGGGGAATCCGGGAAGGGGAACAGATAAGTTGCTGTCCTTTTGTTCTTCAATCTAGTTGTGGAGGACATCGCTTCACTGGCCCATGTTGGTATTATCATGGCGGCTCAAGGCAGCTCATGAAAGCGTACACCAGCTGCTGGCCAGCCCCGCTGCAGCCTACACTGTCACCTGCAACTCACGGCAGCCCTGTTCCAGGTCGAGCTGTTGTTCACCATCTTAGCTCTAGAGGGCGCAGTGTCACTCGCCCTCATGTGGGATCCAAACCGGGGCCCTGCTGCTTAGAGCTGGCATCCCAAGCCAACTCCTAACCAACGCGCCACTTGGCTGGCCCCCCTTTAGCTATTCTTTTAGGGTACATCTGTAGGTGACAAATTCTACTGGTCTCCTTGCACCTGAGAATATTTTCATTTCCCCTCCCACAAGATACAATACAAAGAGAAAAATAGTAACTTCACAGTGGAGAAACCTGTCAAACACTACCTAACCAAGAGAGCAGAGTTAACATCACCAATAACAAGACATATTGCATATCACCTCTCTGGTATTCTTGCCAAAATTGCACATCCTCACTTTAATCTTGAGAAAATATCAGACAAACCAATATTAAGGGATATTCTACAAAACAACTGGTCAATGCTGTTCAAGTGTCAAGGTCATGAAAAACAAAGACTTAGAGAGCTATTACAGATGTGTGGAGACATGACAACTAAATGCAATATGGAACCCTGGATTGGGTTCTGGACCAGAGAAAGGGCCTGAGTGGGACAACTGCCAAAATTTGAATACGAGTCTGTAGATTAGTTAATAGCATTGTATCATTATTCATTTGCTTGTTTGATGCTTGTACTATGTTTATGTAAGAGGATATCATTAGGGGGAGCAGGGTGAAGGGTATACAGGAACTCTATTATTTTTGCAACTTTTCTCTAAAATTATGTCAAAACAAAAAGTTATTTTTTTCAACTTTTCTTACACAATGCAAATCACTTAGGTAAAATAAGTTCTTCCAATTCATTTGCTTAGACAGCTGTCTTCTTTTAAGTAAGCACAGTCCTAATTTCTATAAGAAAAACACATTTAACAGAACATTTCCACATTCTTTCTGCATTGTTGCAAACAGCCTAGTGTCCTTCCTGTACTGAAGCCTGGATACAGTTTCACATGGAGACCCTGCTTTTTTCTTAAGATTTGTGATCACATAGAATTCCTATATTTGCCAGATTGTAAATTTTGGATATCTTCTGGAAAACAATTTAGCCATTCAACAAAATTTTAACGAGCACTTGTTATGTGCTAGGCACTGTTCTGGGCACTGGAGATAAATGAGTGAGCAAAATAGTCAAAAATCTCTCCTCTCATGAAGCTTAGATTCTATTGGAGGAATATAGATGACAAACAAAATAAGCATATTTTTAAAATATATTTATTGTATAGAAGAAAAAATAAAGTAGGAAAAGGGGAATGCCAGGATTTGGGATGAGGTGAGGGGAGTACCTTATTTATTATATCTTTTAAAACAGCATTCGTTGCATTTTCTGTCCTCTTTTTTGTTTTACCTTTTTCAAGACATAACTATTTGATATTATTGTGTAAAATGTTTATAATCTTTCTCTGTCCACAAGAACGTAAGCTCCACGTGAGCAAGGGCTTTATTTGTTTACTTAAAACTAAAGAACAATGCCAGGCTTATAACAGGCCCACAATAAATATCCGTTGAATGATTTCTCCCTCAAATGTTCACTCAGGTCCTCCTAGCTTAATTTCTTGCACTGAATGGGGAGGGGGGAGGATGAGGAAATATTTGTTGATTTCAGTAATTTTCAGGTTCACGTTATGTAAGAGTCCATTTTGCTAAATGGCTTATTTGAGCTTTCTGTACTTTTCTGGGGTGAAAATGAGGGATGGAACCCCCTCAGACCTGAGAATTCTTCTTAGTTGCCTGTCACCGTGAGGAATTTTTCCAGTCTGTTTGCAAGGGAGTCGTCCAATTATTCCTCCATTTTAAATATGGTAGAAAATACTTTTTCTTTTGAAAAATGAAAAACATAAAAGGAAAAATCTATTTCTCTTTCAAGCTGTGGAGATTTCATAGCTGAATGTCTTGATTACATTATCTTATCTATAGATGAAAAAGTGTCCTTATTCCACTCCCATATTTTACTCTGTGGCCTGTTACAATTATGTGGCAGAAGCATTTTTTTTTCCCTGTAACCCTAATCATCTTTCATTTTTATATTTTGAACAGTGTTATTTACTTGTCTACTACACCGGCTGGCGAAATGTGAAATCTTTTTTGACTTTTGGCTTAATCTGTCTATGCAACATGTATCTCTATGAACTTCGCAACCTCTGGCAGCTTTTCTTTCACGTGACTGTGGGAGCATTTGTTACACTACAGATCTGGCTAAGGCAAGCCCAGGGTAAGGCCCCTGATTATGATGTCTGACACCACCCTTCAGACCTATTGCCTTGGCTTCCGGGGGAAAAGGAGGGAGCTTATCTTACCTGCCACTGTGATGAAGAAGCCGTTCACCACAAACAAGAGGCTCTGCTTTCTTTCTCTCGCGCCCCTTTTTGTCCTAAGTCAGCATGGCATGCCTGTGAGCGTGCGACACCTGCTAGGCAGACTCCTCTCAGAAGAATGTTGGCCGTGAGATGATTATTCAGAAGCGGAGAAGATGTCTCTCTGCAGGGCCATCAAAGCGGAACCAGTCAGACGCCACTGGAAGACTTGGCCAGCAGTCCTGAATCCTTGATGAAGAATTAAAAAAAAAAAGTTGATCTTTTGAGGACCAAGTAGGAACTCTGAGTTTGCCTTTATGAGGCATTAGTATAGACCAAATAAAAAGATGCCGCAGTGAATTGGAAAGTTTATGTTTAAAACAAATGACTTGCTAAATATCAGGTTATTTGCACATTTATGGTACCATGAGTTTAGAAGTCCAGGATGGTATGGAATTGGTTCTTTCCCCATTTATATTTTTGCTTGACTCTTAACTCTGGGAATCCCCTGATGTAGGAGGAGCCTGTGCTGAGCTCATCTCTGGAGCATCACAAGTATTGAAAATACAGTGGCGTTTCCTTTCTGGACTACATAGGTAGTCTCTTTTGAAATCACTTTTTAAAAATATGATTCGTTAGACTATAGCCATTGTTTCCCAGACTTCAATCGCTTGAGTATGACATGTACTATTATTCTCTTAATATTTATCTTTTAAATTTAAAATATTTTAAAAAGAAACTAATCTCTACTCCAAGTGGAAAACCAGCATCAGTTTGCCATAAATAAAAGGTAACTACAAAAGAAAATTAAAACAAAAATGCTACTAAATTCTAGCTAGATGCTAATGCCTGCCATTAGCCTGCTCTTTCCTCGTTGCAGTGAGAAAGAGGTTACCCGGCACCGAAGTGGGGGTCTCTCTGTGGAGTTAGCAGGGGGATAAAAAACACTGTAACGGGAATGACATTCTCACTGTGATTCAGTATTATTTAATTTAGGGTTTTGTGCCACCAGTGGTATGGGTCCTGTAAACACTGAACTGTACTAAGATATCACAAAGTGACTTTTCTCCCAGCCACTCTTATTATTCTATGGCTTTGAGGAGTTAAGCCCCTACTCTCTTAGAGAACTTAACTTGTTTTTTGATAACATTTTAACGATTATTCAAGGAGTTATGGATTAATAATATAGGAAGCACAGTTTGAGTCTATTAGCAAAATCTCCAACTTGCCTGGTTTTAGAAGTCATCTTCATGAGTGATTTTCTTTTTTAAAGAAAAGATTCCAAACAAGGAATTCATAAGATACTAAAATTTGATATCCAGAAAAACAGTGGACCCGTTACATGTAATTCATATTACTGGGAATATTTATAAAGTAGAAGAAATAGTACAGAGGGGGAAAGTCATTGAACTGCCTTGTTTGCCCAAACAAGTTTACATATGTAGGTATGTCTACAGCTGTAAAATCTTGCTTAACTAGGACCTTTTTGCTTCTCCTTTTAGGAGAATGAAGCAAAAGGAAGACAATAAGCTTATGGGATCAGGGATTTACTTAAAACAAGAAGCCCCAATTCACTTCAATTTTCTGCCTCTGAGAAAGCTGCACAGAAATTTTGTGTATTCTGAGAGATACCCCAGGTACTGCATGACCCTAAATCAGTAAAATAAAATGGATTCATGTTTGGTATTTTGTACTTACTGAGCCAGGAATGTGAAGTGGCTCAATTTAGAAAGGTTTTATAAAGTAATGGTTAAAACAAGAACAGGTTTTTTTGTTTGTTTTGTAAATAGTCAGTTAACCAGGAAGTTGGAGCATTCTGGTTAATTGTGATTTTGCTATATATTGATATTTTATAGCTCAGTTTGGTTCTTATCACTGAATTATTGAGTTATAATGTTTGGTATTTGGATCCATTCAGCAAGGACACTTGAAAACTCACCAGCTATCTTTAAAGGCTTAATTTGGGCTTTTTGGGTTTTTGTTTTGTTTTTTCACCAGCTGTTTTGGATCAGGGGATGTTTACATCTTAATGTAAAAAATGAAAACCGATATAAATAATGTTTTATGTATAAAAAATGCTTTCTTTCATTATTTGGTGCCTGTATCTCTGAGTGTTTATATAACTTCCCTGCCTCTATCATGTTGTTGCCAAGAAATCATGAATTTGGAAAGAAGTTTTTGCCATGGGTGTAAAGAGGCCCTTAAGCTCTGGAGAAAGAATCACTTGGGCCTCTTGTGTGTATGACAGTAATAGCTTGCATATATAGTACACTTTTACTTCTAAGAGCAAGTCCACTTTGACCTCCTCATCATGAGTGTTGTGCTTAGAGGCAGTAATAGTTGCCTTCCTGTTGTGTAGGAGGGAACTGAGGTAATCAGATGTTAATGATTTACCTGGGGTCACAGAGCTACACACATAAGACTTCTAATCTCAGCCCAGGGCTGCAATGGAAACTAGTGAAGGTAAGTAAAATTATATTTAGGGGCTATGAATGCTCTTGGTAAAATCAAAGAATTGGGGACTTCTTAACGAGCTCAGGACTGCTTCTGCAAAATCTAGGTGTATATTGTCTTACTTTAGGTAATTCTGAAATGCTGCTTTTTGATTAAGGGCAGAGATACTCTCTTTTATATCCTAAAAATAATTGCAATATTTGCTTGTTTCTTTGGTCTGTATTTGAAATGTTGTTTTGGTCTGTATACCGGGCCTCCTTTCCAAAAGAATGGGATGCAGCATACCAAGCAAGAAAAGACAAATACAGTAATGTTAACAAAATGTGAACAGAAAGGGGAGAAAATCGATCAATGAAAATGGAAGGAAGGGTGAACACGTTGCTGTATCGGGTGTAAAATTTCACTCTTGAACTTTCTGGAAGTCAAGGCTAGAAGGGAACAAGTTTCCATTGCTCTAACTGTGAGTCAAAGCATACTATTGGGTTGTTGGAAAAGGCATGACGCATTTTTGTTAGGAAAAACATAGAAAAACCCACGTCATGACTTTTCTGACAATAGTTCCTCAGGGGAGACTTCTTCCTGATGAATTCTGTTAAAAATGTTTGCACGTTGGGGTCCTGGAAATGCTAAAATGAACATAGTCCTGAATTATTTTATGCATATTTGCATATTATGTTTGTGCCTTGGGTTCTCAACTTATACAAGCTTTCGAAGACTTTCATATCAGGATTTTTTTGTGTGGTTTATAGAGGATTTTGTTCTTATAAGTAAGAATTCTTAAGAAAAGAACAAGTATCCATGTTAAAGCTTGAAAATGCATTGCAGATAAATGCCTGGAGACATGGAGAACCTTTACCCAACTTTGTAATTTTGTAATTTATATAAAGTGAATATGCTATCCTTGGTTTAGCACATTTACTTTGTATTAAATGTGGTGTTTTTCACAGTGGAATCTAGTCTGGAGAAACTCATGGCTCCAGTTCTATTAGGTCATGTCTGGAATCTCATTAGAGTCCTGATTTGTCAGGGCTCCACAGAGACCAGATGCCTCATATGAGCCCTAACCTCCATGTCACAGAAGTGCTTCCTGCGTTTAGCCGCCCACCATAAAGGCAGTTGCTTGGCCTTTATTCCAAAACGTTTACAAAGTAACCCAAGGACCCACTCTGAGCTGTTGGATTTGCAAGACACACACACAGAGAAGGAGAAGGAGAAGGAGAAGGAGAAGGAGAAGGAGAAGGAGAGGGAGGGAGATTACCTTCTTCTTGTTTTTGTTCACTTTATTATAAAAGAACAAATAAATTATTCCAAAAGCAGCTACCACTCAGACCAAATTGTACACTTAGCCTTACCACAAATTATAGGTCACTCGTCAGGGCTGTGTTCTTAGTGTATGGTCAACCCTTCTTTTTATTTTTGTGCTTTATCATCTCTGAGGAAATGGAGTCTTTCTACCTAAAAATGCTGTGGGAAATCAAACCTGATTTGGGGGTTAAACTGGCTTTAGTAATAATCCTAGCTAGCAGTTAATAAAGGAAACCCCTCCAACTCTAGGGGTTATGAATGAGTTTGTGTAGAAAGGCTGCGTCTGCTGAGAATTTACGTTATTGATTAGGGTTAGAGGGGTCTGCCCATCTTTATCAGCGTTGTGGGACGACTGTTGGATGCTGGCATATGGCAGCATCCTGTCTGAGCTTTTCAAAAAGGAACAGTATGTTTGGCTGCCACTCTCAACATCTCTTCCTCTAGTGGCTCAGCTTTCTCGGCTACTTTATTTCGCAGGTGAAATCACAGCGTCGAAGCACTGCATGGTTGGAAGCCATGGCGTCTGTATCCTCCTCGCTTGTTAGCAGTGAGTGGTGCTGACATGGGCGCACACATTTTCTTCTGCCTTGGCAGTGCTGGTGTGTAATAAATAGTCGCAGCACAATTGGAGACTGGAGGAAACTCAGGGAGAGAACAGGCGTAGTTCTCAAAGAGTTCCCGCAGTCAATACCCTAGCCTTACAAATTGTTCCTGATGTTTCCTTGGCAACAAACAGTATTTTCAGCCCAACCTCACCCACGGTTCACATTTGCCCTTTTCTGCCGCATCCCAGCGCACAGCAATGCAAGTGTCACGCCGCAGAAAGCACATTCAGGCTCCGGCTGACAGAGAAACAAGACTCACATTCCATCTTCCCTGTGTTCCCGCAGCGCCTCCCAGCTCTGCCCGGTCGCTTGCCTGCTTTGTGCTTTTCTCTGAGGCAGGTTATCAAGGACCTTGTCTAGAGGTGAATGAACAATATTCTGCCCTTGCACTTGGAATTCCTCCAGTGCCTAGGACTAATGATAAGAATGCTGTGAGCACCTCCTGTGGGCCAGTGCTGGTCCTCCATAGTCACCCTTACGGCACTGGGGCAGGAGCGGGGTGGGGACTCGCACGCTCATGTGGGGAAACAAAGACACATTCAAATGTGGGATTCAGGTTTAAATGCTTCAAAAGTTGGTGCGCATTTTCCTATGCCACAGAGACTCTCAGAAAACCTGTGTGTGTGTCTGACAACCCCTGGGCTCTTACTGTTACAGCAGCAGTGAGAACAGACACAGCTGACATGGAGGGGAAATAGCACTGTGTGTGTGAGGCATGGCATCCTCACAGAGAGCTTTTATGAAAGCTTTCTATTTTACAGACAAAGCGCTTGAGACTTCGTGATGCCATGTGGTGGCACCAGGATTTCAATCCAGATCAGTGTCACTCAGAACTCATGCCCTTAACCACCATGTAATAGTAACCTAGGCAACATGGAAATATGTTCCAATCTATTCTAGATTACTTTTTTAATAATAGAGATCAAGTCAGTGTTAACTCCTGCAGTGTAAATGTCCTAGACGAATAACAGTTTCCTAAAATTCCTACAACAGCGACAGGACAGGTGGTAGCAAGAGGTATGGTGAACCTTAAGTGTGTCTGAGATTTTAGGGCAAGGAAGTACACAGTTTAGTCTTTGTAGTAAAACTAGCTCATGAATTAGTGATTTTTGATAGGGAATGTTAAAGCTTCATTGATGAGTCATATGTTACAAACATTTACTTTTTCTAGCTGAAGGTCAGAATAGATTGGTTCTTTGATATTATTTCATGGAAATTTTGCTTTAAGTGGGTCCATATATCTGAAAACATGAGACGAAAAACAGAAGGTAACTATTTACAATACCGAATAGCGATTGAGTTTAGAGCCAGATGCCCTGCTCTCCCTTTTACTGGCAGGTCATGCAGCCCCTCTACATGTAGTCCCAGGTTCCTCGTCTGTAGAGTGGGCATACTAAGAGCACCGTGGGCAAAGCGCTGTTGTGAGAATTAAATGAGTCAGTAAATATAGAGCACTTAGCCCAGCACAGCGAGTGTTAGGACAGCATTTCCTGCCACGCTGTGGTCTTTCTTGTTGCTGTTGCTATTCCTTCCAAGGTAGTAAGCATTGTTTACATTACAAATGCCCCAAGTATAATGTCATTGCACAAAGCTTTTCAGAAATTGCCAGTTTAAGCGAGGACCCTGTTGAACTGTCTAGCAGGCCGGTAGATGCCCTGCCCTGGCCAGCTCCTGTGTACGGACTTCTGGGCAAGGGACTGGGGACCCTGGAAGAGAGAAGGGAACTTAGGGACCCACGCTGGCCAAATGCCCGCTGGATATCAAATGTTTTATGTACAGAAGGCTATGTGGGCATAACAACATCCATCTGAGTAAGGAAGCAGGATTAAGTTGTCTGATGTCACGCAGGCTGGAAGTGGTAAACTGTGCTCCGGGACCCTGGGGCACTGTCAAACGGGAGGGTGCCTCTGGGCACCTCGCTTTATCCAGTGTGGCCCCATCTTTCTTCGAATATTCTAATCTGATCTCTCGAGCAGTCTGGGGTGACAGCCGCCCTAGTGCCCATCACTCTGTAAGGGTCCCCATGAGTGTGTGTGTGGTCTGTGCGTTAAGGGAAGTTGGGTGGGAAGGCAGCCAGCAACTTTCAACTCGCAATTTTTAAATATAGAGAGGCTGGGGATGTGAGAGCCAGAGGCACTCTTGAAAAACACAAATGTTTTTCAAAAGTTTAATCTGAAGCAAAATGCACCCCTCAAAAAAAAAAAGAATCCCATGTGAGCCAAGGAAGTGCCACTTTAGCTAACTGACAAAGTCAAAGCAGAGAAGCAAATTTTTGCAAAATTGGAAAATAGTCTAAGTTAAAATAACCAGAGATGCTGACAAACCAGAGATTCAGGCAGATCTAAATTAGAAATTGGCTGAGGGGAGGGAAAAAATTAAAAAAGCAATAAGGCCCCTAATGGAGTCCAGTGAGAATTCTTTAAATTTGTGGGCCTAATGGACCAGGGATGTGAAAAGGGCCTTGGGGATGAATATGTGCTCGCCAAGTGAGGTGTGCCTCAGCTCTGCTCACTAGAAGCAGATGTGAGGTTTGGGGCTGGTAAGCCAGTGGGGACAGGATGCCTGTTTTACCTCAGCCTTAGGTGGATCCTTTTCCTGCTCCTTAGAGTTGTTCTCCCCCATCCCCTGTCTTTCTGGACCCTCTGCTCGCCCTGTGAGCCTACGCAGATCTCCACCCACCGCGCTTCACCCCATGGGTCAGGGTCCTTAGGAGAAAAGGACTCCTGGCCGTGCTGCTGTCACGTACAGCAACTGCTGCTATTGACTTGGTGTCTGGAGGAGGACAGAGTCATTTCCAACTTGGTCTGAAGGTAGTCTTCCCACAGATCACCCATGGCCTGATGCTGTCTTCTCATTTGTCTCAGCCTTTGTCTCCAAAACCTTAAAATCCTAATCCGATAGCTATTTCTGTAGCTATTTCTGTGGTGTGGCACTTGAAGCTCAGATAAAGTTACACGAATATTTAGAATCAGAGAAGTCAGAGGAGGTGGAGACCTTGGAGATCAGCCACTCCAATGGCTGCACTTGGCTTTGTTCTTGTGTCTGTCTTGTAAAGCAATGGCCCTGCAGGTGGGAAGGAAAGATAGCAAGAGGACAGCAAACACCATATTTTTCCTCCCAAGACGAAGAACACCACCAAAGGGATTTTTATTAAATCTGGGAAAAGAAAAGCTACAGTACTATCATAATTGGATCCTATTTCATCTATTGTCAGCCTTGAGGAGTGGCAAGCCCTCTGTTCTGCTGAGGTCACCAACACCCCACCAGATGGGCACACTGGACGAAGTGCCCAGGGGCTGGGGCCACAGCTTTCGTCCCCGAGCATCAGAGCAGCCTCGGGGTGCCCCAGCTCCTCTCCCACTGCCCAGAAGGCCTGGAGGGAAGCACAAGTGAGGAAGTGTGTGTGTGTGGGGCCTTTATACACTGTGACGGTCATCCAGGTGGCGGTGGGGGGCATGGTTGTCTAGCCTGCTGGGCTCTCCCCTCACCTCACCCCCGCAGGTAACACCAGCTCTTCCAACCCTCCTGACACCTGTGTTAAGTGGCGCTTGCCACGGCCAGCGAGGCCCAGCCTTCTCAGTCCCTTCTTTCTGCAGATGACCTGTACAGTGTTTATTCTCTTTAATATGGACTTGTTTTGATGTAGACAAATTTGAAAGCTGTGGGTTTTCAGTGTTTGTCCCTGGCATCGTAGTTCAGTGAGAATCTGCTCAGCACCACTTGGAGTGCTGTCTCTCCCAGTGCCCAGGTGCCCTCATGCCCTGCACCGACCGAGAGGGGCTCAGCATCTTTTTCTGCCGATGAGCAACTCCTGGCCAGATCGCAGCATTATGGAAAACACCCATGTTGTATCGTGAAAACTACAACTCTGGGCATCATGTAACTACATGCCACTCGGGTGACACTTGATTTTGGAAAAGCTCTGTAACCGTATTTGGAACTTTGAGAGTCTTAAAGTGCCATGGCCACCTGGCAAACCCCGAGCTCCAGCCTCCTCAGCGCATCAGGCTCACTGTGCCCTCCCGCCACCTTGCTGCTAACTCCCCTCTGCGAGCAAGTCAGCACCATGTTAGCTGAAGCCTGGTCTTGGTTTTAGTGGTCTTTGCTGTCGGCGGGTATTAAAGAGGTATTCAGAACCCCCCTCCCACATCAATGGCGTCTTTTCTAATTAGTTTTGCTAATTAACTTTCTAGGTATGGATATACTTTTGGAACAAAGCATAACTCCAAGCGAGGAACCAAGTATGTTCTCTGGGATTAGCTCCTTGGAGGTGTGGATGGAAGGGCTTAGGAAGGCTCTGATGGCGCTGCTCTGTTGTCCTGGTGTGCGCGTGCATGCGTGTGGTTTCCTCGGCTAGGTCCCCACTACCCACAGCAGGGTGGACGTTCTTCGGGAGCAGATCGGCCCTTGAAGTATGGCCTTTCTTATCATTCGGTCTCCTTTTCTAACTGATGTACCCCAGCCTGAAAAATTCCGACTTAAACAGTAGTTCTGTACAATTACATCCTTCATCACCCGCATTCGAAATCCTAACGGTGTCCATTCTCTTTGGAGCAGGAGGCCTGCCTATGCCCGGACTGCGACATCTATGTCCCTATGCGGCCATTGTTGTGATGAAGCCAGTGAAATCTTCACCGGCTCCTTCCTTTCCACTTGTGTTAAGCTTATCCACGCCCCTCTGGTCTTATTTCCTGAACGCTGCATTCGATGGGTGGGCAGGCAGGAAGTGCTAAAAAGGGCCCTGCCTTCCTACCACCTTTCCCTTCCCCTGTGGGGAAGAGGAGTGCTGGGCACACAGGAAGTTACATGCGTGGGCTTAGCAGACACACCTGCTCCGACTCGTCTGTTAATTACCAGCTGTGGGGCCTTAGGCAAATAACTCAGCCCCTCTGTGCCCATTCCTTCAGTGAAATGAGGTAGCCAGAAAGATTAAATGAGGTGTTTGTATGGTGCTTCTCCCAGTGCCTGGAGCACAGAGTGCTCAGTAAATGAAGCCATCGTTACTAGCTATCCGGGTCAAATCAGTTTACCTCCAGCCTGCATCTCCCCTCCCATATCCTTGGGTCTTTTCAATGATCTGTGTTCTCTCCTGTGTTTTCAACTTTCTTTCCCTTGCATAGAAACGTATTTGGCTCACCTGTTTTAAAAAGTCCTCCCCTAGACCTGGGATCTTTTCTGGTTCCATCCTCAATCCCTTATCCTCCCCACCCCGGTTCCTTTCCACGTCTCTTCATTCCTCTGCCTGCCGCACCTTGGCAGCTGCCCCCCCAGTCCAGTAACCTGACGCTTGCCAAGGTCACCAGTGTTTTCCCACCTAGCTGCGACAGACCGCAGTCTTCAGTGGACATTCTCCCCCAGCCATGTTCTGGCCCCCTCTCCAGCACTCTCCCAAGGGCTGAGTGCACGGTCCTTCAGACTGGAACGAGGCCCCCAGCCCAAGGCGCAAGTCAGACCAGGACACGTGACCAGTGAAAGTGTTTAATAGTTAAATTATTTAAATAGACTTTTCAATTTCCATGGGAAATCATAATCGTATCCATTTTTGCAAGAGCAGGAATAAAAAGAGTGCACACCCCTTAGAGGGAGTGAAGAGCTAGCACTGCACGTTGTCACCAGTCACTGCTGGGAGGGGGGAGGGGCCCCCGCGAGGCTGGCGGGGTCATGATGGGGAACATGGGAGGAACTCCGCACACACACTGTTACTCAGGTTGGAAACAAACGAAAATCCAGCACCGCTGGTGGGTGATGGGGAGGGGCAGGGGACCGGAGAACAACATGAGAAAGCCAGCCCCCCGGCGATGGGCCAGAGGGCCGATGCGGAACTCAAAGGATGGAGCAGCAAAAGCGCCGACAGACTCAGGCAGTTTTAGGTCCATAAGCTTTGCTTCTCAGAGCTGTGTTCAAATTGGGGTGGGTGATGGTGTGTGGAAAGAGGAGGCTGGTGCCAGTGCCCAGTGAGAGGTGGTACAGGTGGGCCTCAAAGCCACGTTTCAGCAGCTGAGATGTGGCTGCCACCTCACCTCCTTTGAGCTCGTGTTGGAGGTGAAAATAATTCTGCCCTGAGACGCAAAAGATCTGGGCACAGGCCCCAAGGATTCTGTTTGAATATATCTCTATGATAGTATATCATTTTCCAAATGCACCCCTCACAGGGTATAAAAATAGAATTTTTTTACTTCCATGTATTTAACTGTTCCCTCCTCGAAAAACAAAAAAAACAACTAAATTTCTGCTGGCTTTGCCCTGTAGACTCTGAAGCTGGGCCCTACCCTTTCCTCTGTCTGGTTTGCAGGTGGAGGGCAAGGCCGCCCCCTGCCCCCTCCCCCGCCCCCACTCCCTGAACCCAAGGGCTACACATTATGTCCTCAAGCCTGAGGGGTCACCTCTGAGAGAGCCGGACAGGCTTCCTCACACCCCCACGCTGGCCGCGCGCCAAGGGCCATCCCTGAACTCTCTCTGCAGGCAGCAAACGGCCGCCGTCTCAGGGAGTGGAGGGTGAACAGTGGCCACGCTGGCTGCTGCAGGGTGAGGGGGGCTTCCATTCTTCCAACTCAGCCTGAGATGGGAAAGCAGCTTTTTGTTGTCTTTTGATCGTTTTGCATTTTACTTTGGGGATGAGATGTGTGTGTTTGTGTGCTGGAGAGAGAGAGGAATGGGGTCATGTGTCCATGCATCTTCCTACTGAATCTGAACATATGGTACCCCGCAAGGACATGCTCACTGCTCTGGCTGGACCTGGGAAAACCCAAAACTGCCAAATCTGAAGCGAGGAAAACAGGCATCCTGTATGAGACCAGTTCCACAGCATGAACACACACACATACACACACACGCACGCACACACCAGTACACACATCGACGTACATACAGTACAAATGAGCACACACCCTGCTGTGCACAGCTGTGTTCTAATATAGAGAATTTACAAAATATAGAATTTGGTATATTTGTTAGATCTCCAAGGTTTTCAATAATACAAAATAAAAAATACAAAAAAGACAAGTTGGGGCCCCCCGCCCGCCCTCCCCGGTGGCACCCTCAGTTGCTTGTGGGTCTCTTACACGCGTACAACTAGCATAGTCTAAAGAAGGGCACAGAAACTTGTTTTGTTTTATTTAATAAATCTTTTCCTTTTCTCAGAACCACCACTCCTTGCTTTGAGTCCTTGCCTCCCCCTCGCAGTTAGTTCTCTTCCCCTCAAAGGGGCATTGGCTGTGTGTGTGGGTGCTGGAGGGGGGCTGCAATGGAGGCCAGTCCCCGCAAAGTCAGCACTGCTACCGGAACGCCCCCTTCACGGAGCAGGGGCCCGGCCTCTGCCTGAACTTTAAAGGCTCACATAGAGAAGCGGACGCCTCAGGGCCCCTAGGCTCTCCCGAGCCAGAGTCACGCCACCTACCCACCCCCGGACACCGAGGCCTCTCCCTCAGCCCCGCCGTCGAGCGCTGGGCAGCCGCAAACCCATTAATGTGCCAGCAGCTCCCTTCCACCCGCGTATCCACAGCGCCCGTGAGAAAACTCAAGATTCAGGTTGAGTCTGGCGGAGTCTTCTACGGAGGGAAACATCTTTGGTCAGCTTGGTGCTCGCAGGACGCTGGCACCCCGGGGCCTGGGACACAGGCTGCTGCCCGCCCACAAAGGCAGAAGCTGCTTCTGGGGTCAAAGTGGAAAATCTCACCGGCGCGGCCACCTGGGCTGGAGCGCAGGCTTCCACCTGCCCGCCCGGCACACAAAGAAGCCGTTTCCATTTCTCTGGAGGCCAGGCTGCCTGGCATCACTGGCTGGCAGCTGCTAACTGAGCGGGGGCCCTCCGTTGAGGAAGTAGGTCATCATCTCGCCTTTGCCCTTGACCTTGACCACACCCCGGCACTCCAGCTGGTATGTGTTGGCAGCCAGCACCTGGTACATGTCCGTGGTGACCTGAGGAAGCAAAGGAGGAGAGAGGACAGGCCATCGATGACCTAAGCGGTGAATCTGCCTTTGGGCAGAGCTGCCTGACTGCCCCTGAGAGAAGGGTGGGTGCCATCTCCCTGGCTGCGGCTCTCGGAGTGGACAACTGCTCGTCCATGGAACTGCCTCTTCGTGATGAGAAGGATGACAGCACCTACTCTGCGCCAGGTGGTGTGGAGAGCACCTCACATGTGCTATTTCAGGGTCACTCAAAGTGCAGCTGCTTGCCATCATCCATAACGAGAGAAGCGCAGAGGCTGAGAGGAAGTACATGGGAGCTCTTGACGAAGCCCGTGACCAAGGTCTCACTCCATGACAGATCAGAAATATTTTTGGAAAGTGGTTTTTCACCACAGAACGTTTGAGAACCACTGCTTATCTAATCTATGAGGTAAGTACTATTATCTTGGCTCAAAACGCTTAAGTCACTTGTTTGAGGTTACACAGCTTAGAACTGGCAGAGCCGGATTCAGTGCCATAGCGTAATGCCCATCTCTCCTTCAGCCTTTGGAACAAAGAGAACTCACAGGTGGCTTCAGTGATTACACTTCTGCAGGACGATAGAGCAGGAGTATGGACCACTGCCTCACAAGGTGATCCGAGAGCCATTTCTGAGTATCGCCAGCACTCCTCTGCCAGCCACCAAACAACACACCTACTCTGTGTCCTGGCCCAGCCTGGCTACCAGGCCAGGGAGGAAGGGGTCAGGGATCTCTGGATGGGCTGCTGGGAGGTGGCCCTGCTGGGTTATGAAGTGTATTCCGTGAATGGTAAGGCCCTACGCACAGGGAGGCTCTGGGCTATTGTGTGGTTGCTGGCAGAGTCCCTCACACCTGTCTTAGGTGAGGTTAGAAGCTCTGCAACCACATATGCCTCACTCCTCAGCTCCCCTCAGGACCCCCAGTTCCCATCTTGCTGTCCCTTCTCCCCTTGGCACAGGGATGGAGGTGAGGCCCCTCAGACAGCACCCACAAGCCAGCCGGGCAGGGTTGGTCTGGCCAGGGCCATGCTGAGGGCCAACCCCGTTGTTCAGGGGCCCCACAGGAGAGACAAGTTTGACATTTGAGCGGTGTCAGTGTGAACAAAGGGTCATAAAAAGAGCTCAGTTAGCACCTGGGAAAACGGAGGCCGGGGAAGCTAAGTGACCTGCTCACAGCCTCGCAGGGAACTGGGGGTATGTGGGGTGCAGGACTAGAGCCCAGTCCAGGGCCTCTCTGTTGTCAGATTAGAGCAGAAAATGAAGGAAGGCCTAAGAAAAAACAAGAAAAGCAGCTGAAGTGTGGCAGGCCTGGGAAGCACAAACATCAGCTTGCAAAGGATGGAGGAGTAGAAAAAGTCTCTGGGCGTCTGGCCAGGCTCCTTGGCTGGTGGGGCTGCTGGATGGAGGCACCATCCCGGGGACCAGCGTCCTTGTCTGGTTCTCCTGAACCAGGCCCTGAGCGCTGTGGGCTGCACTGGCAAGACCCTGCTCTCTGTGGCCATCTTTGTGGCCCTGGCCAGACCAACCCTGCCCGGTTGGCTTGTGGGTGCTGTCTGAGGGGCCTCACCTCCATCCCTGTGCCAAGGGGAGAAGGGACAGCAAGATGGGAACTGGGGGTCCTGAGGGGAGCTGAGGAGCGAGGCATATGTGGTTGCAGAGCTTCTAACCTCACCTAAGACAGGTGTGAGGGACTCTGCCAGCAACCACACAATAACCCAGAGCCTCCCTGTGCGTAGGGCCTTACCATTCACGGAATACACTTCATAACCCAGGCAGGGCCACCTCCCAGCAGCCCGTCCAGAGGCCCTGTGGGCCCAGGTTATGGCATTAGCACTCCTGGCTTGGCATGGGCAGCCAGCCACCCTACTATATCCCCCAATACCTTCTGTGGCCAGTAGAGGGCTTTGCGCAGGACTGAAGATCTGTCCAAGGTACTGAGGGCCTGAAACACAGTCGTGTTCTCCAAGCTTCCAAGATATCAGCGCCAACAACCTCATCACCCTCAAATTTGGCTGCGGAAATTCTGACTGGGAACTGTGGGCAGCCTGCCCCAAAGACCACTTAGCATCAGACAGAGGCCCCTGATGTGGGGGAGGTAGGGGGTGGACACTCCTGCACTCACCTGGATGCGGTCAGGCACACCGGTGCTGTCCATGCGGCTGGCCACATTCACCGTGTTGCCCCAGATGTCGTACTGAGGCTTGCGGGCCCCAATCACCCCAGCCACCACGGGGCCAATATTGAGCCCTGCAGGGAACAAAAGTCAGCATGCTCATCAGGGCTCAGACCCATGCTTCCCTCACTGTCATTCCTCCCTCAACCCACGCAGCTTCTCCCTCTGACTCTTGGCCTGAAGGCACTCAGGGTCCTCCAGCCCTGAGGCTGTGCTTCACCCTGCAGCTCCTACTTCTCTGTTCCTGTCAAATGCTGATAACTCAAGACCACAGGAACATGTTCGCACATCCACTGCTCCTGTGTCCTCTCATCCCAGTCAATGCTCAACTCCGGCAAGGCCATTACCAGAACTGCCCTCTTCAGGGTTTCCAGTGACCGCTGACACCACCCAGTTGCCCGCCCTCTCTCGACGGCATGCTTTCACCATCAATTCAGACTCAGCATACTAGAACTTGCCCTTTTCTTGTTCCTCACGCCTCTCTTTTAGGAGTGCCACCATTCTTGCTCTAGATCCTAGCTCCTAACCCAGCAGTTTCTTCCCTCTCTAAGTAATCCTGCCCCCCAGGTCTCAGAGCCAGGGCAGGGACACTGCAGTGACCACTGGCTCTCCGTCTCGCTCCTCGCACTTCTGCCCTAGTCTGTCCTCCCTTCCCAGTCTTACCCAAGGCAACACAGCAACCTCCCCTCCGAGCCTGCGAAGGCTCAAGTGTCCTCCCTCCTCTCGAGGCAAAATCCTTCCCTGACACCTCTGGCCCAACTGACATTCTCTAGACATTTTCTGCCCTGTCTCCCAGCCCCAGGGTACTCCCTCCTATCACATTAACTGTCTATGTCATGCTGAGCCTTATTAAACCTCATTGTTGCTTAAGTGTTTCTTCTGTGTGACAGGGACAGGCAGAGGCTCCCAAATAGGCCCCTCGGGCTACTTCAGTCAGAAATGTCATCCGTCCTTGGTCCAGCCGGGTGGCTCTTAACAACAATGTTGCCGGTTCGACTCGCGCATGGGATGGTGGGCTGTGCCCCCCCGCCCAACTAGATAGAAAGCGGCTACTGGACTTGGAGCTGAGCTGCACCCTCCACAACTAAGGCTGAATGACAACTTGACTTGGAGCTGATGGGTCCTGGAAAAACACAATGTTCCCCTTCCCCAATTCCCCAACAAAATCTTTAAAAATAAATAAATAAATAAATAAATAAAATGTTACTATTAAAAAAAAAGAAAAAAAATGTCATCAGTCCTCAAAACTCTTCCCTCCATGACCTTCCTCTTTGGTCCTGTCAAGCCACGTGTAGCTTTTTACCCCATGTGCTAGTCCCAGATTGGACAGTCCAACTCACTGGCCAAAGGCCAAGCTCCCCAGTGAAAACGTTTGGAGTCTGGAGGAAGGGCTTTGCCACACAAGACTCCCAACTGCCTGCCTGTCTACCTGTCACTCATCTCAGTTCTGGTCTGATGAAGGAGTGGAGGCAGCTTACAAAAACACAAATCAATGTACGTGGAAAGATGGGATGTGAGGAAAATAAGAATGTCAACATCACAAAACCAAGGGTGAAGTTCACACAGAAATGTAGGCTGTTCATCAGGCGACACAGATGGCTCTGGTTTGGACTTTCTAGCAGCCAGTGCAAAGCGAGAGCCTGGTCAAGTCCACCGGGCATTGGGCTCCCAGGCTAACACAAACAGCTCAAAGGAAAAGCCCAATTCCCGATACTCGGCCAGAACAAAACGTCTCCTGAGGCCATTAATGATCACAATGTTGATGGTTAGTAATCCAATATTTCGGTTCAATGTGTTAATTTTGAGAACTGAAATACCAGTATTTTTGTTAGTTAATTACTCTCGCTTTTTAAAAAAATTTGAAATCTGAATCATTTATGGGTTGAGACATACCCAGGGAGTTAATAATGCATTAAAATTTTGAATAGAAGAAAGGTCTGCTCTTTCAGAAAGCGCTGTTTACCCCACAATCCTCAAGAGGAGGAGGGCAGCAACACTTGACAAAGCGAAGTTTCTACTGCAAAAATCACTCACACTGGAAACCTGGGCATGTGCTCAGGCCAAAATGAACTGCAGAAACACCTTGAACTTAACGGTGCAACCCAGTCAGAGTTATAATTCTGAAATCATTTTGTGGATAGAGTAGGGTGGAGCAAATTTGTGACTATGTCGTTGTACATGGGTTTTTACTGTGCTATTCTTTCAACTCTTCAGTAGAGCTGAAACTTCTCAAAACAAAACGTTGAGGATAAGAAAACAACAAAATTAAATATAAAAAAGGAAAAATAAAATATACAGGTTTTTGGTTCAAAGGTTTTCTGAACAAAGTAGAATATGGCCTGAGATTGACTGAAAAGTGACCCATGGCCTCTTTTCAGAATCCGCCCTCTTCGAAGGCAGCCCCCATCCTGGGACACCACCCTTGGCATCTACAAAGCCCCCTCAAAGCCATCCAACCAGGGGGAGGACCCTTGACAAAGGAGGAGTCCAGGGATGATGCATGGACTTGACTTATTACCACATCCTCACTGTTTCTTTCCCCAGTTTGTATAGATTAGAAAAGCTTCACAGCACCTAGAAGACTGTGCTCACACCACACAGTCACTACTTAGAACTCAGCAATAACCCTGCTGACCCATTGTGTTTTTAAGATTACTCTTTTAAAATGTTGAAATATAATCCTTCATTGTCAATTTTACATGATTCTTTTAATGTTTAAGTTTTTAAAACTACTTCGCTATACTCATTTTATTTTGCGAACAATTTTGTAGAATATATGTTCAGTATTTTTATAAATTTGCAAGTTTAGTGACTTGTACCATATTGATACATGTTGCATTTAAAAATGTAAAAGTATTTCATTTTACTGCTTTTCATTTCTACTGAATGAATTTGGAACACTTTTAAATGAAACACTGTCATTAAATCAGTATTACTTGAAATAAAAGAGGCTGTCATGCCCACAACGCAGCCACCAGACAGCCCTGTGCCGACACAGCATCCCTCACGAAGCCTTTCAGGCAGGGACAGCCTGGGTCCAACCAGGCCTTCCCAACGAGTGGTCGAGGTGGGAACTCAGAAAGAGGGTGTCCGTGCAAGCCACCCACACGGCAAAATGCAGAGGAGGCACTTCCGGGCTCCAGGAGGAGTCTGCAGTGAGTGAGGGGTGCCCACCCCACCCCCTGGAGCAGGGACGCATTGTGACATCAGCCTCTGCTTGGTCAGATACGCATGGGGATGGGGATGGGAGCCCCCACAAGCCCTCAGCACTCCCAGGCTGGCTCACCGATCTTCATCTGGAAGTTGTTGAAGGAGTGCTCATTGATGTACTTCATTTGGTCCATCAGCTTCATGGCGAAGTCGGCCAGAGCTTTGATGTGGGTCTTGCCCACTTTGTCGTAAGTGGAATCATTGAGGCCCGAGGCGGCCATGTAGGTGCTGCCGATGGTCTTGATCTTTTCTAGCTGCCTGAACCGATCCTCGCTGATGATCTGGACAGAAGGAGGCCAAACCTGGGTCACCCTCAAGTCTGGGGCACTGAGGTCTGCAGGAAAGTACAGTAATGTGGCCCCTTGTGTCTCCCCAACTCACACAGTGGACCCGTCTCCATCAACAACTCGGTGCTAAGCCTCGATGCTTCCCAACAGAGCCAGGCCTCCTCCAGCGCTCACTGCTGTGGAATGGCTGTGTGCTCCTGGCCCACCTCACCATACACCAAGAACCCCGGGGACCAGGTCACTAATCGCCTCTGAGTCTAATGCCCCCAATAGGGGCTGGTGGCCATCTCCCGATTCGCTGGCTCACATCTCCATCCTTCCCCAGGAAGCCTCCTCATCCTTATCCAGCGGGACGCCCTTCTCCCATCTCCAGGGCCTGCCGGAAGTCTGCTCAGACCCATTTCAGCCAACTCCAATTAACCCCCTTCCCCGCTGCCTGTGGGCTGTTTCTGACACTGCCCAGTGGCAGCTCCATCATCCCTCTCCTCTCCATGCTCCGTGCCCCAGGCCCTGGATTGACACTAGGGTTGTCCCTCTCATACTCACTGCACAGTGAGCTCCCAGGGCCGAGGTAGCCCTACTGGGCTCAGTATCCCCAGTGCCTGGCACACACAAGCTGCTCAACAACAGTGTGATACGCAAGTGAAGAAATAGCTTTGTTTCTGCCTCCACTGTTCAGGGATTTGCATCTCTGTCCTGCCTCCTCCCTCGGCCTGGGAATTCCTCCTTCCTGTGACTCCACAGCTAGGTCCTAACCTGTCCAGTCCTCGACAGCACGAGAGGAAAGGTGGGTGAGGGGAGTGGTTAGTGAGTCAGCCGGGCAGGGCCTTGCTGGGCAGCTGAGGTGCAGAGATTGCAAATTCAAACAGCCTGGGCTGAAACCCCAGCATGGCCACTTACTGACAGTGACCTGAGGCAAGACACTTCATGTCTGTGGGCCTCAGTTTCCTCATCTGCAACATCAGGATAGGGGAGGGAAGGTATGCGAGGTGTCGGCCTATGACAGTGCCCGGGACACCCCAGTCAGGGCTCCTGACATCACCGTGCACATCCGGGGACGGCGAAAGGGGGCATCAGGTCTCCTCGCGCCCCTCCCGCTCCAGGGACCGAAGCGTCCCCTGCCTCCCACCTCGTCAAAGTCGGCGATGATTTCATTGAGCAGCCGCAGGCACTCGACACCCTCGTTGTTGGCCTCCAGCTCCACATAGAACTCGGAGAAGTTGGCGATGGAGGCGAACATGACGGCCACGCACTCGCACGACTGGTAGTAGAGCTCGTCGTTGCGCCGCTCGCGGGCCAGGAAGTGGGCGGCCACGTCCTTGGGCAGGATGTTGTGCAGCAGCCGCCGGTTGTAGGCCTGCAGCTCCTCCATCTCCTCCTTCTCCTCCGTGGCCTGGGGCAGAGGATCCAGTCAGGGGGAGGGGCACGCTACGCGCTCCTTAGAAAAACAAAGTGCAGTCCGCCCCGAAGCCAGCGCGGGCCCAAGATTTCAACAACGGCCCAGCTTTCTAGCCTCTCTCTGCTGCCTCTGCTTCCAACTTTCTTTCAAGAGCATCTGTTGCTTTGGCCATCAGGAAAGCAGAGATTTGTGTCTAACTCTCTCCCACCTGCCTCTTGGGAAGTGATACCTAGGAGGGTGTTTGCCCTGAAGCAGAGAACCCCTGAGTGGAAACGGGTCCCAGCGGAGAGGCCGAAAGGATCCTGTACCCCTAAGACTAGAGCGAGGCAGTAGGTTAAAGAGATGATCCCAAACCACACCCCAAAGGCCCCCCCAGCTACCCGAGTGCTCCTCAGCATTCTAGTTCTCTCTTCATAGCAGGAAATCATCAGAAAAGCAGCATAAGGGTCACTTTAACAGACTGACCCCGTGGCCATCTCCCTGGGTCCCATGAGAGCAGACTTGCCCCAGGGCCCACGCAGCCAGACAGGGCCCAGAGGTGCAGGTGCCCCGAGGTGCCACCCAGGGCAGGACAGGGACATTACCTTTCACTTTGCTTTTTCCCTGGTTTGGGTTCTGGATCTGGCCAGTTGGGGTTTGTGGTCACTCACCCGCCAGGTTAAAGGGATGATGCAGGGCCCTCGGTTCAAGAGGTCCCACTAATGGCCCACGGGCTGAAGCCCAGAGGTAGGCATGCACCAAGGCACACACGGAGCCCCCTGATCAGAGCGTTCATGGAACACAAGGTATAGAGTGGAGTCTGCTGGCTTCCTCCCCCTTGATGGCAGGAAAAGGATCACTAGCAGGGCCATTTAAAAGATCTAGCCAGACTACTGGGACCTTCCCTAACTAAATGTGGAGGCCTTTCTATCCAACTGCACTACCACCTCCAAAAGGGTCAGGACTACTTCTCAGAGGCCTGGCTCTCTGGTGGGTGGTGGCTGCCTGTGGGGCAGAAGCAGGCATGCCCACCCAAGGCCACAGGACCTGGGTCCAGTGAGGAAGGCAGAAAGCTCAGGGACTCCAAGGCTCAGAGGCTGCGCCTTGCCCTTGAGGTGAGAGGACCCACAGCCTGTCATTCCTGGAGCCATTAGAAACATGGCCGTGAGGGTGGGGGGTCATGCCTGAGGAAGTTCCTGGACCCTCAGATGCCAGGTGGGTCCAGTGGGCATGTGCTCCTGCCCCGGCTTTCCGGCACAGGTGACCTTCACTCCTGTGAAGTGTGACACTTTCACCACTTCCTTCCCCATAAATCAGGGCCACCTGCTCTTAGCTCCGGAGCAGGTGTGCCAGAGGAAGGCGTTTGAAGTGAGAATCCCTGTACTTCTCACAGGCTGTCCCATGGAAAAGCCCCAGCTGGACCACCTGCCTCTGAAAATGCACCAGGCTGCCCACCATCCTGCTCCTGAGGACTGAGGACCCCTCCAGCCCAGCGGGTAGCAGAAATGTGACATGTGCCCTTCCCAGAGAGCATCTGTCCAAAGTGTCAGCCAGAGTGGCAGTGCAGGCTGGGAGGCCAGGACACTGGGAACAAGGTTACTGATGGGAGCAGGGGCCAAGCCCCCAGGCCCTGGCCAGGGGCTACTGCCACATCTGGGGAACTCTGCACCAAGACATGTTGGGCTGCTGCCAAACACAGCCAGGTGCTTCTAGGGTTAGGTTCTGGCCGGGCAGGAAGGCTCAGGGGTCTACAGCCTCTTGCTGGTCCCAATAAAGTCAGTGCTGTGGGAGGGGGAGAAGGGTAGGGTCTCCCTTGAGAACTGAGACCAGTGGCTCGTCCAGGAAGGGGCCTTGCAGGTAAGGGTGTTCCTCGTGCAGGTGCTTCAGGGAAGCTAAGGACCCCAGGCTTCCCTACCTCCCTGTCAGCACCCACCCACCGTGACCATAGATCCAACGGCAAAAAGGGCTGCTGAGCAAGACTAGGGGTGGAACAACAAACTGTCCCTCCGTCATGCCAAGGACCTGCATCTGGGTGTTTGTTCACTGGTATTTACTTGATGTTGTCCCCCCTTCCCAAGGCCTCAGAGCAGGATGGGAGGCGGAGGGACATGGAAGCATCATGAGCCTGTTAAGAGAGCTTCAGGGGAAAGAGGCTGACACAGCCGGCAGGTAGAGGCATGGTCACCCACACACTCACCCGTGGCCACAGGCCTTCTTAATTGTTTTCAAAATGAGAGTGTGTGTGTGGGGTGTGTGTGTGTGTGGGGGGGGGTTCAGCCACTTCTCTTCCTTCCTTCCTTCCCTTGTGCAGAGCCCTCAGAGCCTGAAGAAGGAAAGCGATCAGAGGAAGGGGTGCCGTATGTGGCATGCGCAGCAAGCACGAAGCAGGGTGGTGAAGAGGGGCGGGCATGGTGGGGCAGGGAAGGGGGCTGGAGGGGTTGGGCATTCGGTTCCACTGAGCAAATGAGTAAATATATGAAAGATAATGGGAGCTAGGTTTCTCACTGCCAGAGAGGGTATTAGCAAGCGTGGAAGGGCGAAGACTAGAAAGAAGCCTGAGGTGTTGCCTTAGAAATGGAGGTACTAGTATAAACTCATGGTTTTAAATATCAACAGGGATATACCGGAGTAGTATCCATTCATATGCATGTGTGTATACATACATTTACTTATACTGTCATATACACTCACATATATTTCCTAGCTTTGTCCACAGAGAGGACCTAAAACAGCGAGCCCACTGAGCACCATGATTTTGGTTTCTAAATACCATTGCCCACTAAAAGAAATTGGGGCTCTTTGACGAAATCACTGATTCCTGGGCTGGATCAGGGAAAGCATGTAAGGAGCCCAAGACATCTTCTTATGCCAGAAAGTAAGAAGATGCTCAAAGAATGATGGAGACCTGTCAAAGAACACAGGAGCCAACTTGAAGAAACGCATGAATCCGGGTCAACTGGAACGTTGAAATAACGGGAGGCACAGGTTAAAACCCACTGAATTGCATAGGAATCTGTAAGTCCATGCTGATATAGATAAAGGAATGACTAAATAAGTGGAGAGAAGGAGGTTCTTCCTTACAGGAGAATGCCAATTAACAAATGTGGAAGGAATGATGGACATGTGTCTTCACTACCTGGCAGGCAGGATTCAGCAATAGGTGCTGGAGCTGGTGGGTGGAGGTTTGCGGAGGATCAGAATATTGGTGTTATATCGGAATATCTTTCCACAAAATGCTAACTGAATGCAAAGGGGAAGATGGAGGCCCGACAGTGGAGAAATCTGGCAGACGCCCTCTTGAGTAAGAGACCAAGGTTAAAGTCACTGGGGATGGGACAGGTCAACATAGTGGAGTCCCCAAGGGATGCACTGAGAAGGCACGGCATCGTTTCCACGGTTTTCCTCCAAGAAGGTGTGGCCTCAGTCTGGACGTGGGAAATGTCAACAGACCTAGGCTGAAGGTCACAGAATAAAGACCTCTTTAAGGCTGGCAAGGACTGAAAGAA